>NC_085022.1:17023415-17195915 GCF_963692335.1 Osmerus eperlanus
CCCCCCCCCCACACACACACACACACACATACACACACACGAGCACACACCCCTCATCTTCCACTACACCCTCCCCTCAACGGGCATCGACTTGGATTGGGCAAAATTCCCTGTCCCTTCCCTCGCTGCAATTGGTAAGAGAAGCACAGAGACACACGCCACAATCCCCCCCTTAAACGATCACACACACATACAAACACACACACACATTAAAACAAACACACAGCACCTCTCTTGCTCCTTCTCTCTCTCTCTCTCTCTTGATCTCCTTCTCTCCATCTCTATCTGTTCCTCTCTCTGCACACTCCAGCCTCCCTCCTCCTGTGTTCTGTGTGCTTGTCCCTGCTCCATCACCAATTACCAGAGCAGTGCAGGAGCAGGGCCTAAATGTGAGTCCAGGCAGGAGAGGCATGTTTTCAGCTGTTGTCCTGTGGAGTCTGGCTTACCGCAGACCAAGGGCTCTGCAGGGGGTAGGAGGCAGGGGGCGTGGTCTGGGACAGGACAGGACAGAACCCTGGGGAACCTGGACGACACGCTACCTTGTAAAGCTAATGTCCCGCCCCCGCCACAAATCTCTCTTCCTCTTTTTCCTCCTCCCTGTATATGTCTGTAATCCTCTAATTTTCTTTCTTTCCTCGGCTACCGTCGAGTCACGACACACCAACATGGAAGTGGGGTTGTAGCAGTAAAGAATGGTATATGTCCCACTGTGTACCACCAGAATATATGCCATATTGGCCAGTTTACACACTCGTTAAAGGATTGGTTGTTGTGTGTACAGAGAATCGTCAGGATGAGCTGTTTCTGTGTGTCATCCTTCCTTCAAGGCTGCAGCTTTTCTCTGCCTCAGAGCACAATGGCACACTGCTCTATCAGAGTGGCCTACACACAGCCCCAGCTGCCTTCCCACAATGCACCTGTACAAGAGCTGGTTTGGAACCACACTGTTGTGGTAAGATAGATGTAAGCAGGTCAAATCAAAAGCTCCTCCCTATCAAACAGGAGGATGCCATAAAAACACAACGTTAACACACACACACAGGCGTTAACAAGTTTATCTGCAGACAGCTTTGGTTTTGCTAACACTCACATATACACACACACACACACTCAGCCCTCCCTAGCAGATCATGTTGAGTGGGGAATAAATATGAAACCAGATAAAAGAGCAGGATCATGAATAAAACACCAGCAATAACTTTCATAATCCGGAGTGTTGATTTATGAATGTACAGAGTGGGATGGCCCGACCACCGAGTAAATATTCATGTGACGTGCGCTAAGCTGTGTTTAATTGTGATAAATGATGATGGGAAGAGGACGAAGCCCATAACTGCCAGCCTTCATCACACACAACCAGCTGAATTAGGATTCCACTTCCTGTTAGAACGCCCAGACAAAGTGTCCGTCTCCTATTGGATCACACACCACCTTAGGAAACATCAGTCATGATTCTCACCAGATGCAACATAAAGTCACAGACAGAGATGATCCTTCAGCATCCTGACGCACTGATGCTAACAGCATACGAAACATGGACGCTTTTAAACGCTAATACAAAACCCTGAACACCACACTGCGTGCGCACACACACACAATCACCTGAGGAAGTGACCCCTACAACTGTTTAGATTTGTATCTATTCACCCATTATTGTATCTTTTATCAGAAAAAAAAAATATTATGGGATTTTGTCCATCTGAAATCCCTGGTGAACAAGCACACATTCACATACACGGTCTTGAAATTATGGTATTTTTCAAAGTCGGTTCTCTTCTGTCTTGTTTAAGACATTTCTTCTTGCTGAGTTTTAATAAAGACTAAATTCTCCTGCTATGCGTGTCTGGACCTCAAATAATGAAAAATATTGATCTGAAACATTTAGTCAATAATACTCGCTGTCACAGGGAAATGGAGGAGGATGGATCTGAGGTCTTCCAGCCAGAGAGGGAAGAGTACCACCTAGTGGTACAAAATAAACACACATGTGTTGGGATGGGATCTAGTGCCAAAACGCACCCTACTGTCCAGGTGCAGCTGGAACAGAGGGAGCTGAGGTGGAAGGAGGAGAGCTGGGAAAGAGGGTGGGGCGGATATGGATGCAGGGTGGATGGATGGGGGTAGCTGAGTAAAAGAAGGGGAGAGAGAGGGATAGCTTGGGGGGGGGGTATAGCTGAGGTGTGTGTGTGTGTGTGTGTGTGTGTGTGTGTGTGTGTGTGTGTGTGTGTGTGTGTGTGTGTGTGTGTGTGTGTGTGTGTGTGTGTGTGTGTGTGTGTGTGTGTGTGTGTGTGTTGAACGGTACTGTATAACAGCAGCCACCCACATAACTCCCTTTAGTTCTCTTCTTTCCAAGGCCTCATAAGTCTCACAGTCTCTTCTTTGCTCGGTCTCTCCCTCCCTCTCTCTTTACCCACGCTCACAATACTGTCCATCTTTCACATAGGCCTATACAACCTGTTGCTGTCAGTTTGTTTTATAAATTAATTTCAATCAAGTGTCCTTTTTGTTTACTTAGATTAATACATTAGAACAGAAAAATAGCGATACAATTCTATTTCGACCACCCATCTTCTTAATTCATTGTAACCTAAACGTATCCTTCTCCGCAAACATTTGGGCTTGTACTTAGCCAGAAGGGGGTGCAATTGCATCACCTTTTTTTTTAACACTGCTTTTATGTCTAGCAAAAATGAACACTTAATCATCAGGAATTTCAGGCAGTTTATACAGCTATGGAAATGGTTTATTTTCGCTGAATATATCGTGCTTAGCGACATATCTTGAAAATATAGCAAATAATTAGATAAGATCAACCTCATGGATACCAAGATAAATAAACACATTGTCGTATTTTGATGACATCATCACTGGGACTTTCCGGGTAGCGTTGGGTTGTCATAGCTCTTAGCTTGCATGCAAAAGTTATCGAAGTACAATCCCTCATTGGCGTTTTTAACAGCATATGCTCGAGGAACACATGACAAGGGAACCATGAAGGATGGGAAAGATCCAAATGACACCGAATGGTTGATTTATTAAAAAGAGCTGAGACTAAGATATTCAAAAACAGAATGTCAACAACACGGCCCCTCCTCGGTATGAAGCGAATCACCGAGGTAACCTGTTCGGAACCGCCGGGAAATGGGCTGTCATCCTGCGCTAGCCACCAACAGCGAGAGACCGTGGACGAGTTTACGGTCCATGAAGACAAGCAAGAAGAGCTTAAATGTGCCAAGGCCAGAGTAGAAAAGGTTTTTAAGGTAGCTTTCACTATTATCGGCCTTTTGGATCACACTGGAGCCCACGGTAGTAAAGCATCACGGCAGATCTGGCTTCAGCTAAAAGGAAAGAGTGACGATGTATCGAAAGCAAAGGTACTGTAACATTGGCTGCCATTAAGCTACTCATTCAGAATTCCAACTTGGCTGACTGTCGATTAAGTTTGTGTTGAGGTTCAATAGTTAACTAGTTTTTGTGTGTATTTTTATTCTATGTAGCCTATTAAATTGTCAAAAAATCCGACCCCCATCCAGTACGTAACCATGTTAGTAGTTTTTAGTATTAGCTAGCAAGTACAACGTTTGTGACAGGTGAGTGCAATTACAGATAATGCACTAGCACTAGCTAGTACAACACTGTACTAGCTAGTTATAGCACTTGTTGTTGTCGGGGACTGGTGGATAAAGAGTGTGTAACTTGCTCTCCGCTCAACGACACACATAACCCACGAATAATTAACCAGTTTATCTATTTTTTCTTGTTCCTGTTAGTTTTGGTTATGGAACTTAAGAGTAGAACTAGTTAGATGGTTTTACTTAACCTAATTCTCACTGACGTTTTGGTGAAAACTAGCAAGTTGAATGAAAGTGGCAATGTTTTCATAGTTGTACCATGAACCCAAATGTTTATGGGACATATATCGGTGTCAGAAATCTCATCACCACTTCAAAATCCTGGTACTTTCCCGTTCATTCGAAAACATGTCACACTTCTGTATGACGAGTTCCCCAATACATCATAGCTTATGTATTGGGGAACTCGTCCGGTTCTCACTCGACATACATTTCAGATCTGAAATGTATGTCGAGTGAGAACCGGATTTGACAGTGGTATGTCACAAAGCGGAAACTATTAGCCTAGTCGGTACTAACTAGGTTACGCCTGTAAACCCGGGTATCCCCTCACTACATGGATACTTAGTGGATCGAAACGCGTCATTGTCATTGTTGAGCTGGTAACTTGGTATCTCCCCTTGTGACGTCCTGTAATCACGTGTTGCTGTGGGACAGACTAAAAAGTTAGGAATGTGACTGTGCCATCTGGCAAATAGGTTGATATACATCACACCATCTATCACAAAATCTTGCTTATCATACCAACTAGCAGTTTAAGTGATTGTTTCAGTAGCCCATTAGACTTTCATTGAATTACGGGATTTAATCGATTAGAAGTCACTGAAGTGTGAAATAATAGGGTTTTTCAATCAGTTTTGTCAGAAAACTGGCTTACTTTATTGTTGCCATACTTTGTAGTTATTATGGTTGTTGTGGGGGGGAATGTCCCTGTACTTACTGTAAGTCGCTCTGGATAAGAGTGTTTGCTAAATGTAAAATGTAAATGTATGTAAAATGTTGTTGTTGCAGGAGTATCTGAAGGGACTGTGTGATCCTGAACTGCAGGAAGATGAGCGATACCCGGTAGACATGCATTGCATCTTTGCCGGTGCCCGCGGCCTATTCTTGGACCGCCTATTGAGAGACACCAGCGCAGAGGTTTTGGTCCTGGAGCCGGGCCTGCTGCGGCTGGTAGGCCGGGCCGAGCCTGTTGTCATGGCGCAGAGCCGCGTGCAGCAGTTTGTGGCCCTATTCCAGGAGAAGCGAAGTCTGCCCGGCGACAGGGAGCCTGCAGTGAAGAGAAGCTTCAAGGCGTTTGTGGAGGAAAGAGACGACAAGTACACCATGGAGCTGCTGCTGCTGCCCAGTGCTCTGAAGGAAGAGCTGCTGGGACTGGCCAGCAGCCTCACGCAGACCCATCCCCAGACGCAAAGCCCCATCCCTGGGGGGGCGGACTCAGACCAGGACCGTTCGCAGAACAGCACGCCCGTCACGGAACTCTCCAACCGCATCCTGGACACCAGCTTCGATGAGAGCCCCCAGGTTGGGGCGGTGGCCATGGGGAGGGGTGGGACTGAAGCTGAGGGGAGGAGCGGCGCCAGGAGCGGGGCAGGCTCTGGCTCGGGGCTGGACACGGTCTTCCTGAACGGACGTCCCTCCCACAAGCGTCGCTCATCAGAGAGCGAGCTGAGAGACACTAAGAGGCAGTACTCCCTGGAGAGGAGGGAAGAGTCCCTGGAGAGGGAGAGGCGCACCGGGGGTCACGGCGGCCAGGACGGCCAGTCTAAGACGCCTTCCGCCCCGTCGTCCACCGGCAGGGCCAGCTGCAGCCCCCTGGGCCCCCCTATCATGCTGGACAGCGACGTGTCGGACGAGGGCGAGGCGGTGAGCCCCGAGACCAACCTGCGTTGTCTGGTCAACTTCTTCCGGACCATGGGCTACCAGCAGGAGGTGGTGGAGCGCGTGGTGAGGAGGACTGGCCAGACGGAGGACACCTTCCTGCTGCTGGAGCGCATCGTGGAGGAGAGCCGGAGGGCGGAGGCCCAGGGTGGGGTGAGAGACAGGGAGGCCGACAGGGGAGGCGGGGGGGCCTCACCACGCACTACAGAGACGTCCTTCGCGCCCTCCTCCGCCCCTTTCTCCTCGACGCTCCCGAGCAGCAGGGAGAAGGAGCGGGGCCCAACCAGAAGCCTGGCAGACGTCCGTGCCAAGGAGAACATCAAGCCCTTGGGCAGCAGCTGCAGTAACGGCGTGGCCCAGCGGGGGCACAGTTGCGCTGTGAGGAGCAGCAGTGCCCAGGGCCGAGCCAACGATGTTATCACCATCGACGACGAGGACGCAGGCGATGAGAACATCCCCAAAATGGTGGACCACCTCAACAACCAATCCGGGTCCAGGATGGACTACCCGTCTAGGAGTGGAGGCCAGCTGGACTACCTATCCCGGGGCGGGTCTCAGACACTGGGGGCGGTTCGTGTGGAGAGTGTAACGGCTCTGCGCAGCGCTCCGCAGTGGTTGACCCAGACCACAGAACCTCGGCCAGGCTGCTCCTACCAGACCCTGGCCACCTCCAGACTGGAGCCCCCAGCCCCCCAGCCAGCACCCCCTGTCACAGGGATGACTCGCTTCCAGCAGTCCCTGAAGACTCCTTATACCCTGACCCTGGCCAACCAGCCTGGCAGGCCTGACCTCAGACACATCGTTATAGACGGCAGCAACGTGGCCATGGCGTGAGTTACACACACACACCATTACTCTCACCATCCCACGCTCATACACACTTACTGTATGTATCCACCCCCACAACAAAAGCCCAGTTACTGAATCTCCTCAGTAGGAGGATGTGAAATAAAGCAGAGCCCTCATTCTCACTAAGAAACTTCTAGAAATGACAGAACCACCACCTGTGTGTGAGTGTCTTACTGGGTTGATGTTTGTGGGAATAAACCGTATGCAACTCCCCCGGCCTTTTCACGAGCTAACAGTAAAGAGTTCCTCTCTGCCAGTAACTCTGTAAGAGTTCACTTTAAGTTGCACAATATCATTCATAGAATAAGACATTGATAGCTTTCCAGTACAGTGCTCTTTCCCAACCTATCAACTTCTATTGTTCCCTCATTTCTCTTTCTATTTCCCTCTCTTTCTCTATGGGCTTCCTTGTTTCTGTTAAGGCCGTAAAATGATACTGGGGCACTAGAGATAAACAATCACAGGTGTTTTCATATTTGGGGGAAAGGGAAAAAATCACTGGCATTGAACACACTTTTAGATTTTATCTAATGTATTTTTTTTTTTTTGAATGGGTCTTTTTGTATTACCAGAATGGCACTGGACTTACTTTACTAGCCACATCATTGGCCCTGGTTTTTCTCGCTTTTCCTGTATTGAATACTTTCTCTTCTAAAGGGAACGTCCCTTTGGCTTTGCATAACACACAGTGGGTGTGGGTGTGTGTGTCACTCGATACGCAGGATTTCCTTTTGACCTTCAGTAACTTCACCTGTCTGTCTCGTCTGTCTGCATGTCCCTGTCTGTCTCTCGTGGTAGCAATCCCATCACCAGGGGACTCATTTTGGGCACGAAACCCTCGACTGACATGGGGAACTTCCTTCTCTCAACGATGTCTTGCCTGTTTTTGTTGATATTAGCGCCAGCAGACAGCATAAATGATCTGGGGCTTTCTGAATGACTCTATCTGGGTCATAACGTATGTACTGGGTATCTGCAGCCTGCAGCATGTAGTCTAGACTCACCCAGCGCTGACGTCCTTGGGGAGCATGTCTTCGATACTGCTGCAGCAGCCACCTGCATCAGGTTGGGTGAAGCCGTGATAAGAGAGACCATGCGAGGGTTCACAGTCAGGAGGGAGCAGCAGTTGAGACTGGCTCCTCTCTGGTCCGGAGCAGTCATGGTTTGAACTCGTGTTTATCATCATCAACAACAAGCGTCCCCTGAGCCATCTTTCCTGCCAGTCTCATGACCAAAGGTTCAACGAGAACGCTTGTCGTTGACTTCCTGCGTTGTCTACTTCCTGTTGTGCAGCCATGGCCTCCACCGGTTTTTCTCCTGCCGAGGCATCGCCATCGCCGTGGAGGCATTCTGGAGGCGGGGCCACCGAGAGATCACCGTCTTTGTCCCCCAATGGCGGCAGAAGAAGGACCGCTGCACCACAGGTCAGCTGATCGCTGGGTGTGTGTGTGCGCGCATGTGTGTGAGAGACGCTATGTGTCTGGTTGCTAACTCCAGTGCCGTCTTTCCTGCAGAGCAACACTTCCTAAACCAGTTGGAGGACCTCAGACTACTGTCATTCACCCCCTCCAGAGAGGTTTGTGGTCAGAGAATCTCCTCCCATGATGACAGGTACACACACACACACACACTTTGTCTCTACCCCCTTAAAAGAAGTAGCCTATACTCACATTTTATACTGCCACCTCAAACTCAATGACGCAGAAATGGCAGACAGTTTTACCTACTTACACTGTATACAGTATATCAACAAATACATAAATAGACCTTACATAAAAGCTATGGCTACGTACATAATACCTACAGGAAAAATGCTGTGTACAGCCAATGAAATGGCTCCAACATACTATTCGTCAATGATTCTTTTATGTGAACACCTACTTGGTAATAAAGCGGATTCTGATTGGTGACCAACTCGTCTTGCTTCTTGGGCCTGCAGGTTCCTTCTGCACCTGGCAGAGAAGACGGGCGGGGTCATCGTAACCAATGACAACCTGCGGGACTTTGTCAACACCTCAGAGGCATGGAGGAGGATCATCCAGACAAGGTGATTGGGTCAGCTTCCTCCAGGATACACGTCTGATAAACCAGTCCCACCCACTAAAGATAAATACCCTGGCTATTTTCTACTTGCCTTATTAGATGATTTGGTACTTTAGTCCACTTGTAGTGTGTTCCAGTAGCTTTAATCATGCTGAAAGGTAAGTGTGACTGGATGGGTTCTTTTAACAAGCCTTTACCCTTTGACTCCTGTCCTGGCCCTCGCCTGTGTCTCTAAATGCTGTGCCCCCCTCTCTGTGTCTCTGTCCCCTGTGTCTCTGTTCCTGTGTCTTTGTCCCTGTGTCCTCTCTATGTCTTTGACCCTATGACTTTCCTTGTGTCTCTGACCCTGTCTCTGTGTCCTGTGCCAATACCTCTGTCCCAATATTTCTGTCCCTATGTCTCTGACCTGTGTCCGGTGTCTCTAGGCTGCTGCAGTTCACCTTTGTTGAAGACATCTTCATGATCCCTGACGACCCCCTGGGCAAGCATGGACCTCACTTGGAGGTCTTCCTACGCAAGGACAACAGGTAGGGCAGGGCTTCCCAAATGGCAGTAAAGATGAACTGTAGATGAACTCTTTTATATCTTGAGAGTAGGATATCTCTCAGTTCCCATCTGCTTCTGTTTGTTGGATTCTGTTCACAAATGAGAGAATGCACAAAGCAACTTTGGCCACAATTTGTCTGGATGAGCAGTTAGCCTCTTGTTCTGGCTCGCTCTGAGATCCACTGGTCCTTCAGACAGCTGCCGCTGTTCTGCTGCCGCTTATTCAAGTGAAATTCTAGAAAAAAACCCTGTATTATTGACACCAGTAATGAACCATGCCTCTCTCTCTCCCCCTCTCGCCTAATCCTTCTCCTTCTCTTCCACATGGTCTCAGGAGGAGTCCTGTGACACCCCCTCCTCATCGGCCAGACTTCCGGCCCGTCCCCCCGGTCTACGTCCAAGCCGTCCAGTCTTCCCCTCGTCCCCCAGCGACCCCCGAGCCGCAACCTCCCTCCCACCACTCGGTCTCCTATCCCCCGTCCACCCCCCAGCCTCGGGCCCACCCTCACTGGCCCCACTCCGGGCCCCCCGGCTGGCATCCTCCTCGATCGTCGTCCTCCCCCCCGCCCCAGCGCTCCCCGGGGGAGACCATGGAGCTGAAGAGGAAGCTGTATGACATCTTCCCTGACCAGAAGCAACGCATCGACAGGATCCTAACAGACAACCCTTACATGAGGGACTTGAACGCACTGTCGGGACTGCTGCTGGGATGAAGTGACACACACACACACACGCGGATGGCTGTTAATCGACAAAAGAGACAAAGGGAGAGGACATTGTGCTTTTTGGAGTTTTCGTTGTTTTTGATTAAAGACAAAATAAGAGGCATCCGTTCAATTACTTTGTTTAGAAGGAATCATTCATGCTGTCAGATCCTCCTTTATCCTATTCCCTAAAGATCAACACTAGTGTGAATTGAACATTATCAGCCACAAGCACAAACTGCACTTCTCACAGGTCTCACTTTATTTGGCATATTGAGAAAAAATATATATTGCTTGACCTCGGAAGACCACAAGCTGTCCAGAGGGCACATTTGATATGCACTTGTTTTTTGATGAACATAATCCTTTCCCCTCTAATTAGCTGTGCACAAAGTCTCTAAATTTTCTGATGGAAATGCCTGTTGCTAAAGGAAATTCCCTTGGCTTTCTTGTTGTATTATATTTACAGTTTTTATTCAATGGTTTGGGTTTTTTGTAAATACTGTGAAGGTTTTTGGCCATTGTTCAAATATGTTATTTTTGGTGAACAATCACATCAGTCTGTATAGGGGTATTTGTTGTGCATGATGGATATACATGACTTTGTTATTACCTGCCTGCCTTTTTATTCCAGTGTGTGAAATGTACACATTTACCAACAGTTACACAACATTCTCTACTAGCTATAGCACATACACACAGTATGTCAAGTACACTAAGACTTTAAAGTGGGATTATCTATTGATCGTGTTGGATTCCAGATTATTTTGTACACTGATTTGTCATAGTACATTACTATGGAGTTGACCTAATGTTGAGTGTGTCCTCTGCTGCCTGACAGCCCTTGAGACTCCCCAGTGATTCAGAGTCCAATTTTAAAATGCCAAGACCTAACTATCCATTGTTACTCAACTAGCTGCTGGAACAATTTGTACTGTCTCTTGTGCAATGCAATCTCTCTTTTATGCACATATGGCATAAACAGCCAACTCATGGTTGGTCAATTGAACCAGCATGGCCACTAGAGGGCAGTATAAACCAAGCTACTCTAACCCGACACAGCGTGATTGATTGGACCCCCTTTCGTCTTCAGAACTGCCTTCATTTAGGCTATTTAATACAATTAAACTGCACAGAGAATCGCCGTTTAGGTATTTTTGTAAACAACCAATATAACATTTTTTTGCTCTGATTGGTTTTATGTATCCAATTTTATCCTTCAAGAGGCATTTTAGTCTCCTCTGCACCTGTTGATAATGCCCCTTTATTTGGAAATGGAGAATTAGGTTAACTCAATGTCAAACTCATTGCTTTTGCGAATTTGTCTGACGATCAGGCTTGGTCAAGATGATCTGCTGGAGTTCAAACCAAGAATCAGAATGAGGAAGAAAGGTGATATAAATTACTTTGAGCGTGGCTATTGGTGTTGGTGCGAAATGTACTGGCTTGAGTGTTAGAAACCGCTGATCTACTGTAGCCATCATCGCCACCAGACCAATTTGATTAGATGTTTGCGTTAATGCGCAGTTGAACTAGTGTACCTAATGAAGTTGCCGGAGAGTGTATATGGGGCAGATTTCTTAGTTGTTTTTGCTATGTATCACACAGAGACAAATAAACTGTACAATTATCGCAGACATACAGATTTGTATATTGCTCTCTGGTGATGAGAAGTCACTGTGCTGTATCCTTGCTGTATAATTCATTCTCTTTTTGGAGATGTGTATCAGTCTGGTAAATGAGTGAGGTCACGTTTCAGTTTTGGGTGCATCTTAATAGTCTACAGTGGTTATCTTACCTCCCATTTCCTGTCTTTCTTTTGCACGTATATGACTGATTTCAATACGTGAAAGTGGATGCCTAGCAGGTGTTCACTGCACTAAAACCTGTCGTGTGATATTTAATCCGTTTACATTCAGTATAAACAATGGGATGTGTGTGGGAACACTTTAAAGTATTTAGATCCTGCCCCTCTGTCACAAAATAGTGTCTCTTTTCTCTTAATTTTATGATCAAATGGATGTGATGACTGTATGGTTTACATGGCTTTTCTTTCCAGGTTTCTCAGAGGTGGAGATTGAATGGTGTACAGTTGAATTGTGGGTATCTCACAGTCTGCTGACTGACTGACTCACTGTCTGACTGACAGGGTGTACATATTTCTGCTGGCTGGTTCACGTCAATAAAAACCATGTGTTTGTCATAGACAGACCCAATTCCCTTTGTTTTTACTTTACATACAACTGACTTTGCTCCACTGTCACCACACACCAGAGATACAGCCTCAATAATGCCCATGCATTCAGAGGTGTCAGTGAATGTTTGTAATGAAGAAGGGACACATTGAGACATGATGGATGGACAGGACCTGAGGAAGGAAACAGATTGTATCTTCAGAAGTCATAGACAATTCTACTTGGTTGAGATGGTAATGAATGGTACTTCCTGTTTTGAGCGAATGGGGTATGTAGTGTCCTTCCAGACATTTCCAAGAAAGCCCTGATCCCCAAGCTGTGGTACACCAGCAGACAGAAAGGTTTCGTAATTGCACTCACATCATCCGTTGATTGAAGGATAGTCTGATTAACAGTCACTCCAAAGAGTCCATATTCATAAAGTTCCAAGTGATGTGTTGTAGTGTACTGTGCTGTGTGTCAAATTGTGCCGTGATGCTGTGGTAGTTCAAAAATGGTCTGCCAATCGGTTCCACCAAACATTTGCCATGCTCCCACTGTTTTAATGTTCCCTATGTTCTGCCTATTCTCGTAAAAGGAGCATAGAGGGCATGCTTATTCTAATTCTCCATGAAAATACAAATAAAAGGACCAGGTAAATGGAATACTGTTTTGCAAAAATATCACTACTCAAATACCTCCAGAGAACCAATGAAATGGCTCCAACATGTAATGTTGGAGCCATTGTAAGCCAAATGTAAATTAGTTGATTACCTGCAACCTGGGTCATTAAGCAAATGTGTGCAGAGATGTCTCTTACCAACTGACCTGAAGAAAATAGAGACCAATACAGACCTCTGGAAAAGGCCATATGAATTCTTACAATAGTGACTTGTGGATGGGGTGAACTTTGTTGCTGAACACTGCAGGTCAATCCATACATCTACACCTAGTGCTGCAGATCTTTAGTGCCATGTTGACGACAGCATGATGGAACTGTAAATATTGCAGTGTTGGTGCTTCTGAAGACATAGTCTAAAGATTCCCTCAAACAACTGGGATCAGAATCTTATTTAGCGCCCTCAGATTGCTTCAACAATGAAGGGTGCACAATAAATAACATTTATTATTACTTATTTTTATTTTCAAACAACATTGTATTGGGAATATCCCTGAGGAGAAAGATCCCGTTTCCCTCTCTCTCTCCCCATTCTCTGCTTCTCCTTTTTGTTCCCGGCATGTTGTTCTGTGCAGTGAGGAATGTTCAAATTCCATCAACATTCCGGAACAGCTCAACATTCTCTGGGGTTCTGCTCTCCCCACAATACCCCCTCCCCTGCCTCTCTTATTCCACAACAGACCCCCTCTCTTCTCTCGTTTTCTCTTTCTGTCTATTTTCCTCTTTTGCCTCTCTTTCTCACCCAATCGGCAATCTGTTTTTCATCAGCTTTTTCATGTCCATCTCTTTTCTTCTCTTGCACTTACTTCCATGAACTTCCCTAGCCTTCTTGCCCTATCTCTCCCCCTTCCCACCTTCCACCTTCTCCTGCCCTGTATCTCCCTTTCTTTGTCCTCCACCCTACTCTATTATTCCCTGTCCCACACTCTCCCCGTTTCTCTCTCCCTCCCTCTCTCCCGGGGTACTGGTGTACAATGTGCTTACATAACCAGTGCTATAATCCCCTGCTGCTTGGCTAGCCCCTCCCCCACCCTTCAGTGCACTTCTCTGCCAGACTATCCTATCCAGCCCTGGGGAAAACCCCTGCTGGAAACCTGAAAGGTGACCCTGGAGAAAGCGATACTATATGACAGCTTAATCCTGTAATACACATTTGTAACAAGATGCCTTTGTTTTAGTGGTTTTATGCACCTGCATAAATAAATGACGGTCATAATGTCGGAGGAAAAGTTGGTATCTTCAGCTGGAAGAATTGTGTCGGTCAATATTTTATTTTACACTTTGTCTGATCCTGTTGTATTCTGAAAATCATGTTGGCTCCTGAAATGCCTACCTGTGAATACTATTAGATCAGATCATCTGAAAGCTTCTCTAGAAATCGAGTCTACTTTGCATCTACACTCAGCCTTGCAGCAACTTTCACACACACACACACACACACACACACGCACGCACACACACACACACGCACGCACGCACACACACGCACACACACACACACACATACATACAGACATACAGACACACACGTGACTTTATGCAATGCAGTCTTTCTCATTGATGATCCCGGATTGTAATAGTATCCAAGCAGAAGCACATGGCAAGTAAAGGTATCGTTTCGTTAATCCTAGACAGGGTCCCTGAATAATAAATAATTCAATGTACAAACTCTTAAATTGCAGACAGTGCAAAACTGCAAACGATAGTTAAAGATCTCAGCATCTCAGCACTTTACAACATGTATTACATTTTCTAGTAATTTTTGTTTTTTTTGTTTTATGCGTTTCTGTAATCCCACAATTATTGCATTTGTGCAAAGCGCGCTCTTCCATCAACCTCAACAACTGTGCGCGGCACCGAGACCGGCGAGTGCTTAAAAACAGGCGTCTAGCTTTTGCTGTGCAGTACAGCAGCGCGAATGTGGAAACACCGAGCTAACGAGTGAAGGACGGTGAAGAGGGATCCCTTGTGGATTACTTCTCGAAAGCTAGTTAGCTAGCTGCAAATACTTTTAAAGGATATTTCCTATAAAGGTAAGGACTGGCTTGTGTGGATTTATTTGTTGTATTTCTTCGAAAAACAACAAGGACTACGGCACAGGCTAGCCTAACCTAGGTAGCTAGCCAGCCACCTACTGAGTACTGTGTAGCGCGATCGGGCGAAGGCCCTGTATACAGCCCTGTAGCTAGGCTACACCGGAGTTGCAATGTCGTTAGCAAGCTTTCTAGCTAGGCTAGCTTTTCTATCTTTGCAAGCCATCTAGTCTAGCTGTAGGCCTTCTCTTGCCAGACAAGGAAATATCCTAGCAAGCTACATGTATTTGTTTACATTTTGGTTTACGCTAGGGACGATTATCACACCTGTACAGTATTTGTAGCTTTTTGATTTCTTCTGTTGCTAGCTACTGTACAGTAGTCGCCGTCGATGCAAGCTTGTTGTACTAGTACAGTACTGTAGTATAAGCCTAGCTAGCCTACAATACTTGCTAGTTTGCAACAAGCGTAGACTGGCTTACAGCTATCTAGCTAAATGTTATCGATTGCACAGCCAGTTTTCCATTATATCAGTCAGCGGTGCCAGCGCTGTGTTGGCTAACTAACTGATTATGTCAGCCTAACGTTTATTTAGCTTAGCTAGATAACAACTGATTTGCTATACGATGAATTGACGTTAGTGAGCGGTCGTATCACTCTCTCTCGCTAACGCGCTAGCAAAACCTTTTTTACAGGGGTTCGACCGTTCTACTGTACCTGCTCATCAGAACAGCTGGCGTAAGTCTAGACAGAGCTAGAGTAGAGGGCTACTTGTCTAGTCTAGCTAACATTTATAGCTATTTTAGACTTGCAGTTCAGTGTTTAGCCCAAGCAGTCCCCGTCGAACAAGGTTACTCTAACCGAATAGGCTTTGAACTTGATATGTAACGTTAACGCGACTATGTTGTTAACTGCATGGGCGACAGGCAGTTGGCTTATGTTATTTAGCTATTCATAAATGTCGATAAGTATATGGTTATTGGTGATTTTCTGACCCTGTGTAAAAGTACAGTATGTGGACATCGGTCAACATCAACACAGCACTTTGTCAAAGATGGTTCGATTGCAAAAAGGCTGCCTGTGTAGGACCTATCACACTCTGGACCTTACGATGGTTTGTATGTCGGTGATGGATCTATAATAATGTTCTCTTGCAGATTTTATGTTGTTGAACTGGAATGGTGTTCGGAAACGTTGAACTCGGTGCGTCCGCAATGTGTAGTGTAGACAGTCTGGAACGAAACCCCAAGTTGTAATGTTGTCAAGATGGCGGGGAGGGTAAGCGAGATGGCTATCCCAAAACAGGGAAAGATTATCTAAACCCGGAGCTTTTCAGACCTCCAAGTTCCGTATTAGGCAGCAGTATTTGTTCATTTTTGTGTCTCCATCTATCCACTTGAATATGTGTTGTATATGTTGTATGGGCGTTTTGTAAAACGGTCCTCGTTTTATTGGTGCTATTGACGATTGTTGTTCTTTATTAGCCTATTTCTAGTGTCAGCTGTCTACTATCCTGAGACTTGTACTACCATGTGTTATTGTTTGTGCGTGTTTTATTTACACGATGCAAGATTGCCAGTGTTTCATTTCAGCGCCCCGGCCTTGTCTGGTTGTTGCTGTAAACAATGCACCATAGATTACCCACTCCATGGGCTTGTTTTGGCTCCGTTTTTATAAGTGAGAACTGTGACTGCTTCACCAGAGTAGCTAGCTGGCAGCTTGTCCTTTTGTCGCTCCGTGGCTCGCTGGCAGCTGCACATGCCCGATGAATAGAAGCCGGTCACCCCCAGAAAGTGACAGCTGTTTCTCTCTTAGCAGCAGGAGCTCCTGCAGGGTGACTCATTGGCCCTGTGGCAGTGAGGTAATTCTATCCTTCTTACCAGTGCTTGAGGGAGTCCCTGGCCTGCCGTTCACTTCTCATTGGGCCTGTTTGCCCTTTAGTCTGACAAGTGTTCCAGTGAATAGAAAAGAGAAATAATGTCAGTCACAATGAGCCACATGATATTACTAGGTGTGGTGTCCCACTCGTGTGTGTTTTTGAAGTGGTTAAGCAATTGGTGCTATTGGATGCTAATGTGGATATTTGCAAGTTGATGTTCTAACCTGCTCTGTTTCACCAGACAAGACATTCAGTAACTTTCTAGATGGCTCTCCACCCTGTGCCCACTCAGAAAGCCTGCATATTGTGGTATTTCTAAAGTTTTTATGGATATTTTAGTTGTTGCCTGCTTGCTTGTGTATGTTGCATCATTTTCAGCCGATATGTTGACACCTATGAGCTTTGAGAAATTCCACCAGCATCTGCTAATTACACTGTTTCAGATAAAACTGGAGACATTTTGCTTTTCTTTAAAACAACCCTTGAAACACCAAACTGGTTGTGACCGCTGGTGTCGTTTCTGCCCCTTTAGTAATCTATTTCTTACTAATATTCTATTTCTTGATATCAAGAGCTTTAATGTCGTCTCAATTTGCATCATCACAATCTTCGTGTTAATTCATGATATGTGGTGGTGGGTGTAGAGGGGTAAGGATCTATACGTTATTCTTCTCACTGCATGATTATGATTCCTTTTGTGTTTGTCTTTCTTTCCCACTTCCTCTCATTTCAGAGGTCCCCATATTTCAAGAGAAGAAGACAGCCTTATTGGGGAATCTTATGGACGAAGGTAAGCTACGTCCATGTTTGCTGCCTGTTTGAATGTCTGTTTGTCCGTGTAGTTTTGTCTGTGTTTCCATAACAGAGCAAGCAGGTCAGGAGCTAGGTATCCATAATGTATCATTAACCATAGTGTCATCACTGAGAAATATAAGTGCATAGTGGCTGTTGAATTTGTTATTGGTGGAAATTTCAATAAACAAATGGGCATCAGGATAATTTTTATATTGGTGTTCCCTGCGTTTTAACTGGACAGATGTTTTGAAGAGAACATAAAAGATTGATGGGTGGGTGGTATAGAGAAAAAGCTTTACTCGCAGCTAGCCTAGTAATAACCCTATGTCCATCTGGAGGTCTTATAGCTAACAGCCTAGCCTGCTCTAAACCTTCTGTGAACTGGATCCTTGTCCCTGGGATGGGTTCTATAGAAATCTGTATGCTGTGTGAGTTAGTAATGGTGCTGGCTGCTGGTAGGTTTGAGGCGGTTGCTGGACCAGCTCTGCACCCTGTTTCCTGAATGAAGGTGTGTCCAGTTCCAGAGTTTCCACTGACTGAGCCGAGCAGGACTTGCCTGCCTGCCCAACCCCCAGAGCCTGTTCTGCTGCAGAGCCATGGTCTGTCTACACATGGGCCTGGCCATGTGTGTTTCTCTGCTGAAACCCTTTCCTCTAACACGCACACACACACACTCACTCCTTGAAGTAGATAATGTTACTACCACCACTGCAGTCTGTTTCTGCTTGCAGACAAAAGCCCAATCACACTCTGCAGCTGGAGTAGATTTCACCTTAGCTATGTCACCGGGCTGCCTTCTAATCTTCACGTTGTCCTGCTCTAGATTTAGCCCTGTTCGATTTAGCCCTGCGTGTCGTGTGGGTGTTAGCCTTACTACTCATAGCCCCTCAGGCCAGTAGGTCAAGCAATGTGTGTACAGTAGGCAAGTTGTTTACTTATCCGTACAGCATGCTAGCACAAGCACTGACGCGTCAGTGCTAATTTTGATTGGTCACGGCAAGCAGACTGGTTTACAGTCGGCACACTGCTGGCCGGCTGCGGTGGTTGGATGACGAGAGCAGTTTGGCAAGCTAGGTTGGCGGGTGGATGGTGTGGACAATCTGTGCTGGTTTGGCTGACTGACTGTGCTTGACTGGCTGAAAATACTATAAATAGCCAGAGCTTTATCTCAGCAGATGATGGCCAGAGCTTTATCTCAGCACATGTGTTTACAGTCCATCTCCCTGACACCTACAATACAGTCCTGCTACTGCTTCTCTTTCACCTTCACACATGTGCGGTGCTTGTATCGAAACAGCATCTGTGCCAGCGGGGGTGGGGTCACAGACACTAGACGGCACCAACCAGTTCCAGGGAGAGAACATCCATACATCCAGAGCCCTGCGGTCCTCATCTGCTCCACGAGCGATCCTGTGCCACCCCTCCCTTCCCTCAGCCCAAGCACCGGCCCAGTTACCACAGCAACGCAGGGCAGGACGGGAAGCGACACACACACACACACACACACACACATCTGAGTTTACTTTACTGTCTGGGCAGTTCTTTCTACTGCCATGAAAATCTCTGTACTTCTGTTCTCCCCTTGGGCCAAAAATAGACTTTCCATCCAAGCTCTGTGTGTGTTTATGCGTGTTAAGAATGTGTGTGTCTGTGCCGGACCTAATCCTTTGACAGAACGGTCGGTCTGTATGCCGTAGACGGCCCTCGCTATCTGCAGTCCTGAGTAGGAGAGGTCCAGCAGTGTCAGTTGTCAACAGCGACACGTGAAACATGCACACATCCCCTCCACAAGGCGACATGCACCACTGTGCTGCATGCACACATCCCCTCCACAAGGCGACATGCACCACTGTGCTGCATCACATGTTCTGGTGGTCTAGACGGGAGGGGGATGGTGCTAGATGACCACTTCTATCTGGATCTGCCTTCCTCCTACCCACATGGTTGCTATACTGGGTATCCTCTAGCCCCCTGCCAGCTCGCAATGCTCCCTAGCTTTAGTCAGTTATTCAACCATGGGGGATGTGTATAGCTCAGTGGTATAGCATTTGCATGCAGATCAAAAGGTCCCAGTTTCCAATCTCAGTTTTGGATCAAAGCGTCTGCTAAGTGAATGCATCAAATTCAAATGATGCTTGGACTAGATGATAATGCTGTATGGTAGTGTCTTTGTCTGTCCTACACACCTCTTCATACTTCTAAGCTGTCTCTCTCTGTCCCTCCATCAGAAATGAGTCGCCAGACCGCTACCGCCCTGCCCACAGGAACCTCCAAGTGCCCCCCCTCCCAGCGTGTGCCCACCCTGTCAGGCACCACGGCCTCCAACAGCGACCTGGCCAGCCTGTTTGAGTGCCCTGTCTGCTTCGACTATGTGCTGCCCCCCATCCTGCAGTGCCAGAGCGGCCACCTGGTCTGCAGCAACTGCCGGCCCAAACTCACCTGCTGCCCCACCTGTCGAGGGCCGCTGGGCTCCATCCGCAACCTGGCCATGGAGAAGGTGGCTAACTCGGTCCTGTTCCCCTGCAAGTACGCCTCGTCCGGCTGCGAGGTGACGCTGCCCCACACGGACAAGGCGGAGCACGAGGAGCTGTGCGAGTTCCGGCCCTACTCCTGCCCGTGCCCGGGCGCCTCGTGCAAGTGGCAGGGCTCCCTGGATGCCGTCATGCCCCACCTGATGCACCAGCACAAGTCCATCACCACCCTGCAGGGCGAGGACATCGTGTTCCTGGCCACGGACATCAACCTGCCGGGCGCCGTGGACTGGGTGATGATGCAGAGCTGCTTCGGCTTCCACTTCATGCTGGTCCTGGAGAAGCAGGAGAAGTACGACGGCCACCAGCAGTTCTTCGCCATCGTGCAGCTCATCGGCACGCGCAAGCAGGCCGAGAACTTCGCCTACCGGCTGGAGCTCAACGGCCACCGCCGCCGGCTCACCTGGGAGGCCACGCCCCGCTCCATTCACGAGGGCATCGCCACGGCGATCATGAACAGCGACTGTCTGGTGTTTGACACGTCCATCGCCCAGCTTTTTGCGGAAAACGGCAATCTGGGTATTAATGTTACCATATCAATGTGCTGAGGCACAGGCTACCAGGACTTGCATATTGACTGGGGGGGGGGGGGGGGCAGCCATATAGCTGGCACACACACACACACACCACACACTCCTTTTTATTTGGACATGTCTTTCTGAAAGACTCACTGTCTTTCTGTCTCCCTCTCTGTCTGACACACACCAATCGAATAAACACTCCCTCATACTGTTCCCTCTCCCTCTCTCTCTCAAACATGTGCGCGTACATACACACATCCATACTGACGTTTCAGACACTACAGGGATCCTGGAGTTGTACTGTATGGGAGCTGTTTTAGGGGAGGGTGGGTATCCCAGGGTGCTTTACCTCAGTGGGGAAAAAGGTTGTGAAGCCCTTTGTCCAGAGAGCGCATTCTGTCGGGGAACCCTCTGACCAGACGCAGCGTTCTGCTGTGGAATCCTCTTGCAAGAATGCTTGTTCTTCAGTGGAACTCCTATCTAGAGATCCATGTTCTGCAGTGGAACCTACTGACCAGATATCTTCTGCAGTGGGAACCCTCTCTAGTGGAACTTGACCCCAGGGTTAGGAGTGGTTCTGTCTAAAGCGTTGGTCAAGCTCTACAGGATGACTGGGAACCGCCCAGGGTCTGTGACCTGAAGAGGGGACACTTCTGCAGGTGGGCTCAGCTGGCTACCTCCCCCTGGAGATCCTGCAACATGAAGGGTGCCAGGCTTGGGAGGAGCAAGGTGGACCAGAGACCCGGATGAAGACTGGGACTGGCGGGGCGGGCTAAGTTAGGGGAGAAGGGGGATGGCAAACTTATTTCTTTTTATTTTAATTTTTTTGAGAGGGGGGAAAAAAAACGACATTTCAGTTGTCAGTGAAACGAACTTTTCTTTGAGTTATGTCATTGTTTTAAGTTGTTTCATTTGATTTTGTTGTCCTTGTTAAGTGTCCTCCCTGGCAGGAAGAGGGGACATGAGAGAACAGCTCTAGGGTGTGTGATTATGGACACATGGGCTGAGACCGAGCCTGACAGAACAGTCACAGTTCCAACCACTGAAATTCACACCTGGACAGACGGGGGGACTATTTCTACAAGCTAAAATATTATTGTTATTATTAAATGGAGATTATCATAATTATACTTTTTTTTGTTTTGTTTTTGTAATTACCGTTAATGAATGAAAAAGGCTGTTGTACCCTTGTGGCTAATCTTCAGTGTTTGTAGATAACAAAAAGAAAAACAAAGAAAAAAAAAAAGTTCTCAGAATTTTACGTTTTAGTTTCTTTTTGTATGTTTGGTTTTCTTGTTGTTTGTCTGTTCTGTTTGTTGTGAGGGGAGGGCGAAGCAAGGCCAAACACCTGTGTGGATCCATAGTACTGTTGCTGGTCCCCATCTCTTTAGTTTTATTTTGGTTCTGTTTTATTTTGTCATTAAATAAATCTATCTTTTTCATACCTTGTGCAATCTCTTAACCTGTATTTTCTCTGCTCGATGAGTTGATGGCAACAACGTAAGATGTAACAGCTGTGTATTTGTTAGTTTTCAAGTTCAGAGGGAGTGAGAGCGAGGCCTCGTTGACCCAGGCACAGCTGAGCCCTCGCCCGCCACGCTCATGCTAACACTCCTGACGACATTACCCAGAAGCCCTAGGGCATCACTGGGAGTCTGGCGTCATGCCCACTTTGCTGGGAAATGCACCAACGTCCTCACCTCAACATGCAACTCAACGTGTCTCGGTGGAGAACAAACACCTACCAGTCTCCAGCGATCAGACTAGTCTTTACCCACCTCATTAGTCCCCACCTATTGTGGCTTACAGCTTTGGGGTGGGTGGGGTTGCTAGGCGCAGACAAGCCTACTTCCTGAGGGCTCCCATCCCAGATGCCCCATGGACATGTCATCACGCCGTCTGTGGTGAGCCATCCTGCTGTAGCATCCTGAGGTCTGAATCCAGCTATCTCGTCCACTCGGGTAGGCCTTGTGACAGCCAGATAGCATGAAATATTTCATCTTTCAACACGCAATTCTTTCTCCCTGTTCTTCCTCTGTGCCCGCTCCTCCTGCATACACACATTTGATGAGACGGATGTAGAGGATCTATTATCAGTAGAGGAAACCACCATTAGTAATTGAGGAAATCATCTTTATTTTTGTCTATTAGCAATGCTTTCAGAAGCAACTGTATTACAGCTAGTTAAGAGACAATATTGCTGCATCTTAACAATATGCTAAATGTGCAATCACGCTCATGTCATTATGCACACATAGCTGTCTCGCTATAGGCAGATTGGTTAAACAGATAAGTAATGTTAATTTGTCTTTTTCGTCTACTGGATCTGCAGATTTTAGTTGATCTGCCTCTTGTGGACATACTCCAGCACTGTCTCTGACCCTGTCTGTGCTATAGTCTGTAAACCTGGAGCTTTGCCAAGCTCGAGGTGGAAGATGGGCCCTGTGTTGCCACGGCAACCCTGTCCTGAGCACAGTGGCCAAGCTGAGAGTAAGAGTTTATCCAGCATTCTATATGAACACTGCGTCTCGTCTCCCCTTGACCACCCCCAAACCAAGAGGCAAAACGGGTTATAAATCTGAAAAAAAGGCCATCTTAAAAAGGCCATGAACTGAACTTGGACGGGTGGAGGAGCCTATCACAGCTTGCTGACCAGATGGACGGGTGGAGGAGCCTATCACAGCTTGCTGACCAGATGGACGGGTGGAGGAGCCTATCACAGCTTGCTGACCAGGTGTGGTTGTGTCAGGGAGGCTACAGGGAACCCCCCATCGAAAGCAGCGTTCAGGACATCATCAAGATTGGCTGCAGTCACAAAGTCAAGCTCCGCCCTGATGTGGGCAGGGATCTCCTCCAGGTCCTTGTCATTGCGCTTGGGGATGATGAGACGTTTCAACCCTGCCCTATGGGCTGCCAGGACCTTGTCCTTGATCCCGCCCACCTGTTGAGTAAAAAATAACAGATCCTCTATGAGCTCATACTGTTTTAGGTAGAGCTTGAGTGTGTGTGTGTGTTTGTGTACACCTTACCGGAAGCACCAGTCCTCTTAGTGTGATCTCTCCCGTCATGGCAACATCTGACCTGACCAGGCGGCCGCTGAACAGAGACGCTAGGCACGTTACCATGGTGACGCCGGCGGAGGGGCCATCCTTAGTGACCGCGCCCGCTGGGAAATGCAGATGGATGTCTGTCCCCTCCAGAGGATCTGAGCCCCCCACCACTGCAGAACACACACACACACACACACACATCAAAATGTTTTCTGGATGTAATTGCGTCCCGTGTGTGTTTGTTTGTAAGCGTTCTCACTGTTGGTGAGCTGGTAGGTCTTGGCGTTGCTGCGTAGCCAGCTGATGGCGAGCTGGGCCGACTCCTTCATGACGTCACCCAGCTGGCCGGTGAGAGTCAGCTGCCCCTCTCCCTCCGTGCGGCTGGCCTCCACAAACATGATCTCCCCGCCCAGCGGCGTCCAAGCTAGACCGATCGCCACTCCCGGCAGGGTCAGCCGTTCAGACACCTGCCATGAAATGGAACACGACGTCAGAATGACGCACGTGGACGAGTACAAACGTGACCACAGTACAGCCCCCCCCCCTACCCCCACCCGCCCGCCCCTCCCACTGAGAAAGACCAGGAACGCCTCTCCCCTCTCCACCCCCACCTTCCGTGACCGTACTGACGTCGCAATAACAGCAACCATCAATGTGGCTGAGTAGCACACCCACTATTCAAGGCTACGTACGAGAAGCCGTTTCGGTGGCGGGACCAGCTCACCTCCATGTCAAAGAGGGGAGGCCCCAGAATGTCCTTCAGGGCGATGTGGTCGATCACTATGGGCATCTCCGGGGGCACTGCCATGTCTGCGAACACAGAAACAACAGAGCGAATGCCACGTTTAAGAAGAGAGATGTCATGCATGTGCATCCAGATGTCTGAGTGCGTGTGTGGAGGACAGAAGGAAAAGAGAGAGAAAGAGAGACACAGAGTGGGATATACTGTGGCGCGCCAGACCTCCTATGCACATGCCAATGACCGCCCACTGATCATGTGATGTGACTACTAATGACCCCTGTGTTCTATTCAACACTGGCCATTGACAACACACAAACACATACAAGCGCACACACACACACATACACACACACAGAGGAAGGAAGGGAGGACAGAGCAGGACAGACAGACAGATGTGATCCACCAAACTAGTCATTTGGCATCTGTTACCAACTGGGAGTTCTAGGGCATCAGCTCATAATACACATGCACACAAACAAGCACGCATCCTTGTCTTCACACACAAACAACACCACCAGCACACACCTCTTTTCAATGTGTACCACTATGTCTGCCGACAATGTTGCGGTTACCTGGCAACAAAAAGACACGCACAAAGGACCAGAGGAGGAGTTAAAAGACTTCTCCTTCTGCCTCTGCATCGTCTCTCCTTTCATCCTCATCTGCTCTTCTATTCATGACTCTCTTCATCATCTCCCTTTCTCTGCTCAGCTGGTTCATCTGCTCCTGCCTGGGCAGGTTGACTAAAGACTGGAGAGGAGGTGACAGCAGAGTTTGTGCGTGCGTGCGTGTTGCCTTGGGGCTGCGGGGCGTCTTTTCCTATTTCAAAAGGGAAACTGCTGCAGGGCCATAAAACCCCTCTGTTCTCTTCCCTCCCTCCTCCTCCTCTACTCCCCCCCCCCCCTCCCCCCCACGACTGGCTGTGTTAACTGGCCGGGTCATTTCTCCTGTTACACAAGAGCAGCTGCACAGACACCCAGGGAGGGAGGAGGAGGGTGTGTGTGTGTGTGTGTGTGGGGGGGGGGGGGGGGGGGGGGGGGCGCGGGGGGCAGGGGGCTTAGCCCCTGCGAAGGCCTCTTATTCAGAAGGCGGATGGCGTGCGTGTGTGTTTTTGCATTTGCGTGTGTGTGTGTGTCCAAGCGTGCCTGTATGTTTGTGAGCGAGCACTCTGCAGAGGTCAGCAGTCTTCTGGCGCCATCGACTCACAGCTTACGGAGAGTACATGATGTGTATGTCTGTGATGAGCGTGGGTGTGTGTGTTGATCCTATTCAAAAGGGTGGGGTATGTTTAGGGGCAGTTCAGCAGCCTGGCGGTCTAGTCAGATTTGGGAGCGAGTGTGGATGGAGTGGGTTTCGTGGTCAGTGTGCGTCCTACTCCTGAGGTGGTCTCATTTAGGTCCTCCTACCTCCATCCTGCACTCCCTGAGATGCTCCCTCAGCCACCGAGGCTTCTGACTTCATGACCTCGTGACCCTCAGCGACCTTCACTGCCACGGCTCGACAGATCGCCCCGATCTTCCTCTCCAGGGAGCGCACGCCTGCCTCACGGGTGTACCTAAACACACACATCATTTATCTATGAATTCATTTCACGGTGTATCAAATCTATTTGTGTGGCCCTTTGCAAGAAATGTCACAAATGCACACCTTAACTAACCTAAACCCCTCACAGAACCCAAGGACTATGTAATGTAAATGCTATACCAGTCAGTCTTATGGTCTGACAGTCTATCTGGTTTGTAACTGTGTCTGTCAATGGGCATTTCCGTGTCTGTTAGGATGTATTTGTCTGTGTTTTGGGCTTGTCAACATGTATATGTGTGTGTTTGTTTATGTGTGTGTGTGAGGGTTAACTCAGTTAACCTGTCTAGTCTCAGAGTAATCCTAACCCCCGTCCCCTCTCAAGCCCCTGTCTAACCCCAGCTAGCCTTTAGAATCCTTAGATAATCAGAAGACCTCTGTCTGTCTGGGCGTACCGGCTGGTCATCTCCAGCGTAGTGTCCTGGGGGATCTGGAGCTGCTGGGGGGTGAGGCCATGCTGCTCCAGCTGGTGAGGGATCAGGTGACGGTGGGCGATCTCCACCTTCTCCTCCTGGGTGTAGCCTAGGATAGCGTACCACATGGGGGGGGGAAATCAATACACGCACGTGCGTAAATACAGTAGGTCCATCCACACACACAATCTACATAGAGTTCCTTTGTGGCCTCTGTCTACGCGATCACATGTCCTATTCATGTGGGAATAAGCGAGGCTGCATCCATTTCAACTTCAGCAATATCACAGACATCCTCAGTTCCCCGTCTGCTGCCCCGCCTGACCCCTGCCCTCTGACCTGGCACCTGCAGAACCTCCATCCTGTCCAGCAGAGCCGGGGGGATGGTGGTGGTGGTGTTTGCCGTGGCAATGAACAGAACCTGGGAGAGGTCGAAAGGTACGTTGAGGTAGTGGTCGGTGAAGCTGTGGTTCTGTTCTGGGTCCAGAACCTAGACACATGGACACAAGGTTTATAGATCAGAACATAGTCATGGGTATCATAGATCAGTACCTAGACACATAGACACAGGGTTTATAGATCAGAACATAGTCACTGGTATCATACATCAGTACCTAGACACAGGGTTTATAGATCAGAACATAGTCAAGGGTATCATAGATCAGTACCTAGACACATACACAGGGTTTATAGTAGTAGTAGTAGTTTATCGGGTGGGGGGGGGGGGAATCGATTCACATATGAATTGCAATTCAGTCTTCTAGCGATTCACATCGATTCAGAAATGTCAAAAATCGATTTTCAATTATTTATTATTTTATTCATTTTTTTATGAGGCTGTACATTTCTGTTTAATATTTAACCGTGTTGCAGAAATAAATAAGTCTATTCAAGAAAAGTCTACTTATCGTCACTGTATTTCGTGAACGAGTTCATAGAAATCCTTCAGCAAACTTTTACTTGTTTTGTAAGTATGATTTGGAGGCAGAATATTCTGTTTTATAAATTGGCATTTAGTAGTGTCATAAGGGCAACTGTCTTGTAGAAAGTTACTTTGCAGGAACCCTCTGTGGCTCAGTGGGTAAGCATGTGTACCATCGAGTCTACTGCCAAAAACAGTACCCCTGGTTCTAATCTTGCTCAAACCAATTGAAGATTAATTTAACTGATATCAGTTAAGTAATATATATGTTAGTTCCAAGTATATAGAAGGGGGACCCCATGGTGTAGTGGGATGAGAACAAGGGCCTAAACAACAACAACCTGGGTTCAAAACCAGCACAGAGCGTAGTGCCAAACACATCCATGGGCCCAGATCCCTGTAACCGCAGCACTACTCCCCGACTGTCCAGATCCCCTCTCCCAACTGTCTTTCCAGGTACCCAACTGTCCCACCAGGAAAGGCTCAAAAGAGTCTAATAAACGTACCTTTTATACGTTTTATTTATTTATTTTGTTTGTTTTCATAAAAAATTTAAAAAGTGAATCGATTTTTAATCGAATCGTGACCCCAAGAATCGAATCGAGAAGTACCAAAAGAAACAAAGTCTGGATTATAGACTGTAGTAATTATCCAGGTCCAGAACTCCTACTGGTTAATGACCATAGTGGATACGGGGGGACTCACCTCCAGCAGAGCGGCTGCAGGGTCTCCCTGCAGACTCTTGCCCAGCTTGTCCACCTCGTCCAATAGGAACACAGGATTGTTGACCCCCACTGTCTTCAGGCCGTTGATGATGCGTCCGGGCATGCTGCCCACGTAGGTGCGCCTAAGAGAGAGAGGGAAGGAGGGATAGAGAGGGGAGGGGGAGCGAGGGAAGGAGGAGGAATGGGCGGGGGAGGCAGGGAGGGAAAGAGAGGGGAACATGAGAAGAAGAAAGGGGGAGGAATGAGAAGGGAGGGACACGAGAAAGATGAAAGCTGTGTGTGTGTGTGTGTGTGGCGGTGGTGGCTGGTAAGGTTTGAACAGAGAGACCCACATGGGACCTGCTTGAGCCTGATGGTGATGATGTCATTCCCCTTCATCTCCATAGTGACAGCAGATCAAAATAGTGACATCATGTTCTAACTCCCAGAGATCCTCTCATGTTGATATATGTTACCAAAAACCCAGGGAGAAGGGTGTGTGTTTGTGTACGTGTATGTTAGTGTCAGACAGACCTGATCTTCCTGAACTGACAGTTGACCTAGATTTGATTTGGATCAAGCCTTAATGGTTTACATAAGGAAAATCATTTGTAGTGACTAACAGCCAAGGTATTTTTTCAGGCGGTTTATAACTTACCTGTGGCCGCGGATGTCAGACTGGTCACAGACCCCCCCCAGGGAGATGCGGTGGAACTCCCTCCCCAGGGTCCGGGCCACGGAGCGGCCCACGCTGGTCTTGCCCACCCCCGGCGGCCCCACGAAGCACAAGATGGGGCCCTTGAGGTTACTCTTCAGCTGCCGCACAGCCAGGTACTCCAGGACACGCCTCTTCAGTTTCTCCATGGCGTAATGGTCGTTGTCCAATAGGACACGAGCAGCATGGATGTCCAGGCAGTCTGGAGAGGAGGGGAAGGGATGGGGAGGGAAGGTGAGCGGAGAGAGTACAGCTGTCCATAGTTATGGAGGTGCTAACATCCCACAGAATCCCACAGTCAAATTCCCCAAACACTCCTAGATGGGGGCTAAGCCCAGTACAGTGAACTGCTCCCTCTGGTGGCAGAGAGGGTAGACAGAGAACAGTGTCAGACAGCGCCCTCAAGTGTCAGAGGTCAGTAGTGTCACGCTGCAGGAAGGTGGACTTGAACAGGGGGACAGAACTCCCTGTTCTGTCAGTAGTACCTGTGGTCTGCTTACTCCAGGGCAGCTCCACCATCAGGTCCAGGTAGTTACGGGTGAGGGCGGACTCTGGCATCGACTGGGGCATCTTCTTCAGTCTGGGGAGGCCAGCACACAGGAAGTATTAGTGCGGGAATTATCACACAGCATAGGATGCCACTATGTCTATAATACATACACACAGGCACACACACACACCTACCTCTTGAGTTCTTTAAGACAGACTTTGAGGGCGGGTTCTGGCATGTTGGCTCCTTTCACCTTCCTCTCTAGAGAAGCTGTGTCATCAGCATCCTCTTCCTCCCCCTCCTCTTCCAGAGAGAACTGTCGACCTGGAAACATTCCTCCCTTACGCACTGCCAACACCTGGGGTAGAGAGGTATGGAAGCAGTAAAAGAAAGGTTAAAAATAGTTTTCATTTAGCAGACGCTTTTATCCAAAGCAAATATTACAATACAAATAGTACAACATAAATACATAATAAAATTTAGTTATTATAAATTAATAATTAACATCATTAAAAAATAAAATCATAAAATAAAAAAAAATAAAAAAATAAAGTTATGCAGACTTGATGTCTGTTTGAATAGAGGGTCAGATCCTTCTAGTAAACTTCTCTGTTAGTCTCCAAAGGGGACACCAGAGGTCAAGGTTTGAATTACGATGCCAGGATGTCCTACCCTCTTGTTGTCGTCAGGTCGTACTTTCCTGGTTTTGTGCAGCAGTTTCAGCCCTTCGATCTGCCTGGTCAGCATGGGCAGGGTCCTCTTAAAGCGCTCCTCCAGATCCACCGCATCCAGGACCTGAGTGTGTGTGTGTGTGTGTGTGTGTGTAGAGAGGGACCCGATATTTAAAAAAAAAAGATTACTGTGAGGTGAGGCTATTTCCACACACACAACAACGTTACAGTAATCCAAAATATAGGACTCTCTGTCTGTCTCTCTACCGGTCTCCCATACACCCACACACAGCTGCACCTGCAGTTTCTCCTTGTTGGTGGTGCGTATCATGGAGGCCAGGATGTCAGGAAGGGTCTCTCTCGGAAGACTGTCCAGGAGTCGCCTCAGTTTGGCCACCACAGGCACAGACATGTCCAACATCCCCACCAGCTGAAACACACACAGAAGAGTTGATTCCTTTTCCTCTTGATGGGAAAAGGTCTGTGCACCTTATAAAACAGAAAATGCACAAAAACATTCATACACTAGCTGCATGTACATATCCAGAAGCTACTGTGTGCTTACGTACATGTTTGAGGGTATGTATGCATGCACACCAGCACAGAGGACACAAGGTTTATGAACTCTGTGTTCATGGCAGGGCCATGAACACAGCACCGTTGATAGGATGCAGACAGACAGTATGGCTGGGTATATGTAAACATGACCTGATACACAGAGACAGGGGATAAAGGGTAGAAAACAGGCCCTAACCAGCAGGGTCTCATGTGGCTGAGCCTGAGCAACACTTTACTACTAGGATCAAAGACTGACAGATGACTTTATAGTGTATTTGTGTTGCAAGTTTGATGGGGTGACTTTTAACACTTAGTTCTTACCTAAGACTGAATTACGTGTACTCTAAATCCTAAATCAAGCTCCAGGAGTATTCACGGGGATGCTAGGTCAAGCACACCTAAGCACTGAGAAAGACCAAATATCCTTCCTAATTTATGACAATCCTTCTCCAGCACACCCACCTGCACTGCAGCCTGGTAGAACATCTGAGACAGGTCTCTCAGCTCGCCGTCCTCCCTGATGGCCCCTGCTGCCCCGCCCGTCCCGGCGGCCCGTCCAGGGGTGGTGTACTGCTCCAACAGCTCCAGCTGCTCCACCTCTGCCACTGGGAAGGGATGCTCCTTCAGGAGCCCCACCAGGCGGAAGCGACACACACCAGTAATCAGGAGGGTGTAGTGGGGCTTTGGCCAATTACTGCCCACCACCTGCACCGCCATGCCCGCTACCCCGATACTGGGGAGAGAGATTAGAGATCAACAGAGAGAGAGGGTGAGTGGAGGGCTGGATTGATTTCGATGAAGCAGGTGAATTCTATAATTTTCATTCCCTAATTCTACGAAAGCACGGAGCAGATTCATAACGTTGCCAGTTAGTAATCATAGTGAATTGTTGACCAGATGAATTATGGATTCAGGGTTAAAGTCCATATGTGGACCTGCCATTCTGTGAACTTTTCTAGAATAACTGACAATTGGCAGTTTCGACGACTGTAGAAAGGTTTACACTGTATCTCAATATAAAAAAAACTAGAAATATTCATTTTACACTTTACATGTCACAAACCATTTTTGCACATTTGCAAATTATGTAAGATTAATTGCAATGTTTATTATTCAGTATTTATGTTTATTAGCTAGGTAAAAACACGTTGACAATAGTAACATTGTTTGACATTTTAAGTTAAAATTATCCTACTAGATACCTAGCTGAGGATAGTTAGTTAACTTACTGTTAAGCTAGCTACTGTACTGCAACGTTAGCATGCTAGCGTTACATCACAACTACTGCCCTGTCAAAAACTAAAGGGTATGGGAACCGACTCTCCATGTATCTATAATAACCTGTGTAGAGATGGTAGATTCTCGGTGTCGTTTTCGGGGTCTCTTGTGTTGGGGATCACCCCTATGATGGTGCTTTTCAATGAAGTCCCCTTCAACAACCTGCTCTTTACGAGTTGCATGTTTCTCGGGGTGTCCACGCTTATTCGCATCGTAGAGCCCGGTAAAAGCACGCCTTCGTGGGTCAACAGCAACGGTAGGCGGGTGGGGATCTGAATTCCGTTGTTAGAAGACATTGTTGGAAGTTGTAGCTCTAATCTAATTCAGTGATACGTGTGTTCCATCGGCGAACAAAATGTACTTTACGGTGTCAAACGTCAGAGTACAGAAGGACTAATGAAAACATTTTGAACTACGGAACGCAACGTGGGACAAGTGGTAAAGAGATACGCCTCCCTGACAATCACCTGTGCACAAACGTCACTTGTTTTGCAGTATGTAACCGTCTTCAGAATTCTGCGTATGTGGTCTGAGAAGTTGCAGCCCAGCTGTGAATAGCATACCTCGTAGAAACTCTCTGAAGTAATGGTAATCTCAAATTTGGCCAGAATTGGTATAAATGAACACATAAATGTCAAATTGACTACATAATAACCTGTACCTTTGATAATGAAACCATTATCATCAAATGTGTATAACGCAGCAACACTTCAGGAAGATGTAAAGCTGCTAAATGCATAAATCTAAATGTAATGTATCACACAATATTGCTTATTTATGCATCAGCTTAGCGTTGCGCAATGCTTTTTATTAATTGACAAACACACCAATGCGTCACTCATAAGATCATGGTTAAGGTTCAATAATGTCGGACAGTAACTGTAAGCATTACAATGAACACAATTGGTAAACAGTAAAACACTTTTTAGAATTTTGTCATATACAATAAGCATAACACATAATAAGCCTAAATAAATAACGTCAATATTATAACAATCTAAATCTCATGTATAAAAACATTCCATTTTATGTTAAGCCACAATCCAACTCCTAATACTGACAAGGTGTAGTATCTCTCAGATCCTCGAACTTTAGGGGTGATGGAGCTCAAGCTCAACTCTCTCCTATCCCAGGAATCTGTTTTGGCATTCATTCACTAACTTATCCAGCAAGTCAGTGCAACATATGTATGTAAGCTCTAAAAACAAAGAGTCAAAACACATGATTACATTGCTGCTTCATCAAAATATGAACACATTTAAAACATAAACAAGCTTACTTCTATAAAAATTGCATTGCTTTGATCAAGATTAGCGATGAAAAACAATTGTTCCCTGAATAGCAAACACCATTGGTTGACCAAAAAAATAAAAGGACTGCAAGTCATTAATTATCTCTTGTTAAGCATATAACCAACTGCAGTAAATTTCTGATTAAGAATTCACCTTGAAAATACACTGACTGTACATTGGATAAGACAGACTTTCATATGATAAATACAGGTGAGAGCTTTGTCTCTGGAGAGGTGCGAGGAACATCAATACGAGGAATGATGGTGAGGAGGACAAAGACGATGGTGAACATGATGCTGCGTACTGGTTGATTGTTAAGTGGAGGTAACGGTTATGAGCCCTTACGCGGTCACTAGAGGGAACCATAGGCACTGGAGACGAGGAACAGTGTAACACCACCCCCCTCATGTCTGGTGCTCGCTCTTGTGCCTTAGCCAATGAGAAACATTACAATCTGAAAGATGGAAACAACAGAGGATAATGTGTCAGTGTTTGTCTGTCTTAACAGTTCCGTATATCTCTCTTGATACACCGCGTGTGTTATGGTTCATGGAGAACGGAGAACACTTGCTCCAACTCACTCAAATGACATTCAGGTCAGTGGATTGATGAGTTTGGATGGTAAACGCTCGACCCTAACCTAGACTCACAAGCATGTGTCTGACACAAGTGCTGTTTCTGGACCGTATCACATGTTGTGGTTGAAATGGAGCACCTTGGGATGACAGCCCAGAGTGAGGACCGAGCTAAACTGTTAAGCAGCATAGGCTGTCCTTCAGGGTTACTTTTTACCTATAATCCTACAGCTGTGATCCACTGGGCTCTGTGTAGATGGTTGAGGTTGGTTATAGTTTGAGATGTGAATCGGACAGAGAGGAGCCTGGGCTATTTCAGGACACTAAGAGCCAATAGCCAGCAGCGAAGTCCTGAGGAACACTGCATCCAAGTTAATTAATACACTTGGTTCCACCACACATGAAAGATCACAACAACAGTGTGTGCCCTGATTGACACAGCTAAACCAGTCCAGTGAGTTTGTCATACAAGACAAATGCACAGTGTCTTGCTACATCCTCCTTTCACTTGTGGTAAATAATTACAGACTGGTTTCATGTTGCAGGAGACCTTATTACAGTAATATATCAACTAGCACAACTAACACATAAACCTGGATAAGTACTGGATTTACAGGAAGACTAGGTAGACACATGGGTGGAATTTCAGCTATGGATGTTGTATAATATGTTTTTCGATACACTTTCTATAGACTTTTTAGTAAAACAGCTCATGACAAAACTACACTTGGAGGAGAACAGAGTTGTAGTGAGGGGACATAGAAAAAAAGTACAAAGCCTGAAGTAGATTGAACAATCAATTTTTCTTTTAAGATAAGGTCTAGATGTATAGAAGTACTGTATAGTGTATAGGTGCTAGGCTGTACAGTATGTGTGTGTTGTTTTCTCACAGTTAAGTTCCTCAGGGTACTGGATGGAGAAGCAGTCGGAGAACAGGCAGCGCATGGAGCGGTAAAAGTTGTCCAGCAGAGACTTGGGTGTGATGAATGTCCAGCCAGGATAGTCAGGGTCCTTTATCCTGTCACATATCTCCTGGATACGTTCCGGTGGCTCCCACTATCACAAATAAAACAAAATTCAACTTGGTTTGCAATGTCACTAAAGGCCTCACATGAAGCCCACACAAATTCACAAACACCCACAAGTGCAGGTGTGTTCTCAATATGTATTGGCTGAGAAATGGCTCTAATATGTGTGGGATGAAAGAATGCTTGGATGATCACAGGTAGAAAGTCAGGTGAGGAGAAGAGATTTTAATTACAGAGTTCTGCAGCAAATAGTTTCACTGGGTTTGATATATCAGGCATGTCTCTTACTGAAGATGAGTGTGGGAAGATGTGAAAAGGTAGCAAGGTGCACTGGGGGTCTGTCCTGAGTAGCCTACCTCATCAGGGGAGGGCAGCATCTGCTGCACCTTCAGGAAAAGGTCTTGCAGGCTAAACGTGTAGCGATACGACGGGTGACGCTCAGGGAGGACACGGAGAATGTGCTTGAGAACTTCCTTGTTCACCAACAGCCACACCTCCTGGAGGTCTTTGTCCTCTAACCCTTCTACTTGTGACTTCTGAGAGGAGAGGAACATTGAAAAGATTGAATATACTACTATACAAATATCCAAAAGGTGACTTAGATGTAAGCACCATCTTGTGAGCACTCACCAGTCGAGTTATGTTCCGAGGTTTGAAGACCTCCTCATAATGAACCCGGATAGTATAATTGATTGGAAAATTATGTTTCTGTTAGAAAGGGAATATATTTCCATGTCAAACACCAAGATGTGCTGTATTATGTGGAAGTTTACTGTGTTTTCAAAAGTCTTTGTCCTACCATGTAGCGTCGCCGTTGTGTGAGGTTGGTATTCAGAGTCCTCAGTGAGGTACACAGCGTTGGTGACGACGGGGCAATCAGGACTGGCAGTACCCACACACACCCTAAAGCGGGCGCAACAAAGGCTGTTGGTTATCATGGCTGAGTTAGAATAGTCTATATGCATGCCCACTTCCGCATTTCAACTGAGCCTGCTTGCTTACTTCCAGACACAGTTACCTGGTAGCATATTTGGCATGGCATTCTTTCATCCCATATGGGGTGAAATTCACCCTCCGCATAGCGATGATCCATTGCTTTCTCGTTTCCAAAGCGGACGGAAAACGCATGAAAACTAAGTATACTTACTAGACGCCTGACACATTGGCACACAGCAATGTTCACATGTTGAACTATCAGTTTGTTGAAATGTAAACCTTTTTTTGGTGACATGTTCGCAACACCATTAAATCTATCCGATAGAAAGTCATATCTGTATACAAGACAGTGACAGCGGGAGTAACACAGACGGCTGATATTCTACCAGAAGGATGTCAGCACACCCGTGTGCATACAGGCTATGGCCAACGCTGTCAACACACAACCTGTGATGTGACAACGTCTGACCACCGGTGAGGATGTTTTGGAGACACTGAAGAATAATGCGTGATGACACAGACACAGTCATACCTGAATAGTCATGTATGGGCCAGACTGGCAGTTAGGAACAGATGCCAAACAGAGACAGCATTATGGTATGGGTTGAGGATTATACCACAGAGATGTTTCTCCTCTGAGTGTGTGTGTGTGTGTGTGTGTAGCCTGCTGTTTCCATCAGACTCATCTTTCTAAGTATCAAACTCATCTAGCAGAGAGGCTTGGCTCAGACAGATTATGAGTCAAATTTCCATAATAACCTAAGAGACTCCATCGGAGTAATCTGTATTTGATTTAGGTTGGCCAGCAGCTAATCCATTCCTCAGTCGGCCAGATGAGGTCCGGAGAGCATTCATGCTCTTCTGCTGGGAAAGGAGCATTGTAATTGGGTCCTACGGTTGGGCCCCAGATCGACACAAGACATGAGCAGCCAAGTAGCTAAGCTGTGACTGTACTGTACACAGCCTTAAGGCTTTGGTGGTGGTGGCTATCCACAGCTGTCTATCGGCCTGCGTGCCCGTCAGTAGTAGATGTCAGGCTGGTTGGAAGCAGTGTTTGGAGGCTGTGGTTAGAGGCTGTGGTTCAGGCCTGGTCCCCAGAGGGCTGCATAAGTATCAGTGTTCTCTGACCTCCTACTCTCACGATCGAACCCACTTCAGACAGAGGAATGCCGCACTCAGCAGAGACAGGGGCCGACAGACAATATCTATATAGCCCTCCAGACGTGTTTCCACTTTTTAAAATTCTTCTTCCTTTATTGCCATGACGAACATACTTTTACTCTCTTGGTCTTTTCCTCTTAGTCGTTCTCTCTTTCTCAGGTCCTTTCTGATGCCCCGATGCTATTATCTAGCTATACTTCTGTCACTCTTTCTAAACGGATGTGGTTGAGTACACACTCACAAACAGCTACATCTCACTTTCATTTCAACAGAAACATGACATAGGCAGAATATCACAAACTACCCCACAGATACAGTTGCATCTCTCTGTCTCTCTCTAAAAGGAATTCAGATCGGACTAATGAGCTTTATTGCAATTTGCCTTTGTTCTAAGAGCACTTTAAACTACAGAACATTGTGACCATCCATCATGCTAACTCCAGAGACTGGATCCATTGATATTAATCTGTTACTGTGGTGGATATTTTAACAGTACACAGTCCCTCTATTGGCTGATTTAGAATGACACGACACACTCTTGACACAATCTGTCCATTCTTAGGAAACTTCTGTGGCCCAGTGACTGAACGTGTTCTATTGGAATCCCATAGCTGTCCACACACAGCTGTGACTCCTCAGCTGAAGGAACCTCTTAGATCAGGGCTGGTGGGCGGGCTGATGGGCGGGCGGGCGGGAGTGGAGAAGTGGGTACGGCAACTACCCCAGCCTGCTGCCACACACCCAGAGCTTCTGACTCACTCGCCTGGGAGCCAGGGAGGAAGCTCCAGAAGGAGAGATGTAAGTCGAGGAACACAATCCTTTACAGCGGCCCACAGCTGGGGCAGTGAACATTTCTCTTTCCAGACCAGCGTGAGACGACACTGCCTCATCATCAGACCCTGACCCCTATTTTTAGGCGCCCCTCTTTCCAATCTCCCCCCCAAGGCCTGCTCTTACCTAACAGCCCCCAGAAGAGGAGGGCACAGGGGGACGTCTGTACCATCATGCTGTGCTCTGGCCTCTGTGGTTGGTCACAGGAACTGTCACTTGACAGGAGAACACACAGGCTGCTAGCAGGAAACGGTTCTCTCTCTGTGACCTGTGTCCCCCTGCAGGAAAATACAGACAAACAAGACAGACAGAAATATAGAGAGACAGAAAGGCAGAGACAGTCATGCTCATGTCCATGTGCTCTGTGAGGCAACAATCCAAAAGTACTGTACAATACAGCATTCATAGTCAGAAAGATTTGATTGATGCTTGCATTACTAGGCAAATGATTTTTTATCAAAACCGTTTGGCACAGAGTTTCTTCCCACCCGAACCATCATTTACCCAACTCGTGAGTGACTTACCAGATAAATATTCTTCTTATCCTCTTCAATTGACACTTTTCTTCTAATCTTTTATTATTCTGGATATGATTACTACGGAGCAAATAAGAATTTAGTTAAAAACTGAAGTCACATTCGTAACAAAAATGCCTACCGATGTTCTACTGCATAAATGCATTTGGAAAATATAGCTGAGGCCTAATGAATAACTTCAATTAGGCTAATCTTATAAATAAATTGCTGCTACTGGCATAACCCGGCCAAATCCAGACGTTTTATAAACATTAAAAAAGTAAAACTTCACAATTTTCCACCATCTCTTAACAGTTGGTTTTTGAGACAGTTGTGTAGCCTATAGGTCTATTTAAATGACCCTAAGTAGAGGACTAGGCGATGATTATCCTAACAAAAATTAGGCTTTTAAATCAAACTGCGCGTACACCTGCTGTTACTTAACACTTCTATAACATCCCTGTATGCCCCATAATCAGTGGTTTTATATTAAAAATAGGCCAAACTGTAGCTACACAAAATCAACAATCTACTGTTGAGTCCTTAGATTGCAAATACACAGTGGCAGCATAACCAGATTAAAATTCAGATTATAAACAAGAGTTAAGATTTGAGTCTCACATATTCTGACATCATTTTGAGATTCACACACCTGTAGCTCCATCGAGGGTCGTAACGTCCGTAGAGCTGTTCGGTGACTGGGCGGAAAGTGTCTGCTTTCTCCTAGCACGGTGGCGCAAAACACATGGCCATTGCGCACACACCCACAGCCTAAAGTTTCAGTTAGGTACAGTTTATGTCCCACGCGACCTGTGTCCTGTATAGATAATCCGGTACGGCAACACACAATTAAATCGCACTATCAATAAAAGAAATCCACGTGACAATGCACAATTAATGCAAGCTGGCAAGACCAACGCAAAACTGATGCTTCTCTATCGAAGAACTGATCTTTTGTAGTCTTGTAGCCTTGCCTGTCCTCGAATGCGGGACTATAGTAGAAGGGTGCGCAGAAGGCAGTGATGTCACGGATATGGTTTCAAAGCCCTATTTTACTTTCACTTTAGACGTAGCCTTGCTCCTAATATGCTATGTTGCCAAATTGGTGGGCTATAGCCTGGGTTTGCAACTCGAATATAAATATGTAATTCGACTACTTCCAAAAAAACTCCAGACAGGCCACGACTGTAAACCAAATTTGAAAATGTTAGGATTTATGTTCCCCACAAAGTTCAGCGGACCCCACAGGTGAGCTACACATCGCACTAGTGCTTTGCCAGCGCGCTCGTTAGGCCACAGGTCAGGGGCACTGACGGTATACCAAAATGTAATTTTCGAACTTGAAGCTGCATGGCGAATACATATTTCGTTTGTGATATGATCGGCTGCCCGTTGCAGTGTTGCAATTGAGTTTGGTAATGTGATACAACCCACCTGTCGCCTCGCACGATTAGGTTTTATCAATATGTATAATCAGCACATCAACATAATATATTAATTTTGCGTTCATGACACTTCACCCAAAGCGACGTAGGCTACATTAGAACCTGGCGACATTGCGCTGATACATTTAGTCATTTAGCAGACGCTCTTATCCAGAGCGACTTACAGTTAGTACAGGGACATTCTCCCCGAGGCAAGTAGGGTGAAGTGCCTTGCCCAAGTACACAACGTCAATTGACAAGGCCGGGAATCGAACCTGCAACCTTCTGATTACTAGTCCGATTCCCTAACCGCTCAGCCACCTGACCGGTGATACCTTTTACAGGTAATCACAATAACTGGGCAATGGAAAATACTTCACCTGTGGTAACACATTAATGACAATCATTCTTATGGGGTTATGGAGGGGGATTCCTGAATCCAAAACCACCTCACAACACCATGGCCGTGGAAATCCCGGAGGGGATGTTGGACTCTATGAAAGGCCAGGGGTTAGAGCTGGCTGCCCAAAAAATACTTGCCATCCATCCCACTTGGAACATAGGTCAAATAATACTTTAACCACTACCTATAACATGCATATCTAGATGGTCATCTCCTATGCACACCACAGCAGTCAAGGACTTCCTGCTCACTGGAAGTCAGTGTGGTTGGCATTAAGGATGCCAATGCTTGTGGTCATATACCACTGTTTCTAAGGCAACCAATGTAATAACCACAAACCACTGGCATTGTACACCGGTCACACAGATACAAATAAACAACCTCAGGACATGACTTTAAAATCTTTCTCCCTCCATGCCTACCTAGGTCTGAAAATGACTGTCACTAAACATCGGACTCTACGAGAACACCCTTAACGGTCCTGTCTTCACATGCACAGTTGTCACTCCAAGAAGAGATGGCTCATGTTCTGTAGGCCACACAGTTGGAGCATTCTGTGTATCTGACTGTCTCAGGGTCAGAGTAGGTCAGAAGAATGACATCAGATCCCACAACAATCACTTGTCCCTGCTCTGCTCTCGTGATGTGCATGCGGAAATCAACAGATGAGTCATGTCCTTGAAGACAGCAGGGCCTAGGTAGTTACTGTGAACCTTCTGGAAGCATAGAAGAAGAAGCCAACGGTCCATCAGACATATCCCTGGACCTTGGTTGAGCCGGGCACAAGCAGCCACTTTGTTTGGTCCTGGAAGCTCATTAAGAAACAGGATGGCGCTGTTCTGAAGCGCAGGGTTAGATCACAAACGGTGACATCCTTAATGTCTGCCAAGGGCAAGAAGAAGAAATGAGTCGCTTGTCGCCAATTAACCAGCTACCCTTCCCGACATGCATTGCGAAGCTAAGGATTAGTTTGTTTTGTTTTTTAAACATACTTTTACAGCAGGCTTCATCTACATGGATCAACCTGTTGAGTTCCATTCAGGTTCCAACATGAGTCGCAAAGCCGTACAAGGTAAAAAAGAAAAACTTTATTTACAAAACTGCTCTTTTCCCATGACACGGGTGGAATGCGGCTGGTCTGTCCTGTGAGCGTGGGTGAGGTTGGGACTTTACAGGATTGAGGAGGGTCAGACAGCACAGAGCCACAAGGTCGAAAACACCCCACCATCTGCTGATGCACACCACAGTTCACACACTACAGACCTAGCACTGCTTAGACTATTGCATATGGTTAGACGGCCTGTCCAAATCACATTTACTTAAAGCTTGTAGCAGGTGTTAGAAGACCAGGCTAGAAAATCACCACATCGATTCATACCAAATGACAATATTTCCATTTTACACGTGGCACAGAGTACAAAATACTCAAGAAGGAAGGAAATAAAAACAGTTGATGCAAATAGGCAATGCAAGGAAAGTAGTGGGCTATCCCCACCCATAGCTAACATTATTATTCACCTCACACATTTAAAAATGTCTCTTGCTCTAGACGCAGGCAGTTGAAACACATTTCCTTTCTGTGGAACATCATTTAAGCCACAGAAAATCTCACGCTCTTAAGCATCAACTTATCTGTTTACCGAAAGTCACAGGGACTGAGGTGTGATGAGCATACAGGGTGCCATTGGGGCTCTAGCAGTCCAGAGACAGTGAAAAAATCTGACAGGAAGCTGCAGAGAAAGATGTCATTGCTTCTCTCACACCATCATCTTGTCACTTTAACGGGGGGGGGGGGGGGGGGGGGGGGGAGGTGGGACTTCTCACAGCAAAGTTGAAAAACCTGTGTGTGTGTGTGTGTGAAACGTGTGTATGATTTTAGGTGTCCATCCCAGAGTGCTCTAGAAGGCGTATCGAGTGCGGATGTCCTCCAGCTTCTTGGACACCTCGGGCGGGGTTCTGTCGAGCTCCTCGGCCACACTCTTCTGCTTGTGAGGGTCCATGGAGTTAAACTGCTCACACAGGTCTCCATCGATCACATTCTGAACACACAACACAAAATATACATGGTATTGATACAACATATTAACAACAATTATTAACTTAAATAACGACAATTATTAACATGCATATGTGCAGCCTTTGCACTGTTCCAAGGCTCACCACACTGGGTTCACCATTGAATACAGGCATGTCATAGCCTCTGAGCCCCTATGGAGCTTTAGAGAACACTTAATAAGTGTTCAGCAGCAGCACGTTGGGATGTGTCAGTTTTTCTGTGTTTCTATTGGTTGGCTGAACCCACCTTGACGGGGAAGTAGTAGGAGCGGAAGCTGAGGTGGTCTCGACCGCACAGCGGGGGGAACTCGGAGCGCATGTGCATCTCCAGGTGCTGGAAAAAGTCATGGTCCTGGAGACAGAACACACGAGGGTCACGCTTCAGTTCATACACTCTGTACGGTGGACGTCTCAGCACCACAGAGGGAAGTGTGTGTGCGCATGGAAAAATGAGAGAGAGACAGTGTGTGTGTGTTACCTCGTGTGAGGTGAAGGGCACCAAAATGCCTATGCCCCCAGACAGGGTGGTGTAGACGAGGGACTCGGACCCCCCAGGGATCAGGGTGGTCTTCTGCAGGGACAGGACGGTCTCTCCTATGTGGTAGTTCATGATCACCTCCGCCTGACGAGAAGGAAGGAGGCAAAGAGACGTGAAGAGAAGAGGGTGAAACGGAGGCATGGTGGAATTTGGAAACTCTTACCTCAAACAAACAAGTCAGACACCCACCCACACAAACATAAAACACAGCAGAACATTCTAACTCCACACAAAAACAGAAATTGCTTACATGCACTCTTTTGCACAAAAGTAATTTGACAGGAGGAAAGTACACATGGGGACTTTCCGTGTTGCGTCTACCTCAACATCTAGAGGCTGTTAACCCAGACACCAGGCTGAGCTGGTAGCATGCTATGCAGGGAGGATTAGGAAACTTAAAAGACCGGACAAAGAAAACTCAAACACACGCCCACAAATAAAAACAGTCTGGAACGTTCACTCTAAACCACACATGCACACAAACACGAGTGCGGACAGCCATGTCAGTTTCCCCCCGGCTTGTACGTCTTCAGTACACTCTAATTTAACAGGACAAAATACAGGAGAGAAAAAGAGAAGGAGAGAGAAAGATGGACAGACACGCATGGGGGGGGGGGACCAGCACATAAATAGTACCTTCTGGGAGGCTCCATTCAGAAGACCTCTATCCCACAAGGCCTTGTTCCCAGTGGGGTCCTCATCTACATCGTCACTGGTGTTGGGGGGCAGACGCACCTAGGAGGGGGGAGGTCATATCAAGTCATTACCTTATATTCATTTATGTTAATGTTTTTGTGTGTGCAGAAAGCAGTATATTCTTGTGTATTCCAAGGGCGGAGTTCATTGCCCTGGTGGCATTTGACCGCCCAACACACATGCACACTTTTGAACTTACAATGCTGATGTTGCCGAACTTGTCGGCTGAGGCCATGGTGTCGTAGTCCAGCAGGCAGGCGGCGGTCACCCAGCGGGGGTGGGTGTCGTCAGCGAAGATGATCAGCTGGTTCTCGTTGCGCTTGTAGCGGACCCAGAAGAGGCTCTCTTGGACATCGGTCACGATGACACGCTGCCCGATGGTGTGGATGCCAGTCACTAGGTTGGGCACGTGCTGTGGATAGAAGACAGGGCAGGGGGGGGATTGGTCAAATATGTCGTCCAGGACTGGAGGCACGCACACGCACGGTCGTCTTCTTAATCTGGATGCTTGAGTCTGGAAACCAGCCCTTGGTAATGCTAGTCTGTACATGCAACAGGGCTCCATAATAAAGCAGACTTTTGTATGTCTGCGGTTAGAAGTGTAACTCCTTCCCTCATTGCCCAGGTCACAGAGGGCTCCAGCACAACCCCAGGATCTGGAAGCTAAATGCCACTGAGTTAACCAGCTACACTGGTTCTACATTCGATAGCGATTGCTGCCCTTGCTCACGTTTGTATTTTAGGTGCATTATTATGCTGAAGTAGTTTTAATTAATAAAAAGTGGGTTTATTGTTATTATTTGCTACAGAATGCTTAGCCTATCAAGATCAAATGAAGCAGGCAGTGTACATGCTTCAGAGTGGCCTACCTTGGCTAGGCTACTGACCATTTACAATAAGTTGTTACGTCAATTATTAATTGGCAGCATTTATGCCATTTAGAACATACTTTGAGTGTAAGGTGTCTTTAAGTAGCCTAACTTCATTGCTTTAGGGGAAATAGGACGACTATATGTGCAATATTACATTAGCTATTAGATATAGATTTATTTCAATGTATTTATTCACCTTTGAATAAATACATTGATTAGAAAAAAGAAGAAAAAAAGAACATATATATACATTTATATATATATTTTTTGAGCACCGAAGACCCATTTTGACCCAGGAAAAACCCTGAACCCTGGTCCTCGGGACCCATGACCCTGCATGTTTGAGATGTTTCCATGCTCCAACACACCTGACTGAAATGAATGGGCACTGATCAGGCTCCTGCTGAGCTTCATAACCACCCATTCATTAGAATCAGGTGTGTTGGAGCAGGGAAACACTGCTCTAACCACTAAGGTTTTCCCTCCCTTGTGTTTCCCCAGAACGGTTATGACCCAAGACCTGGCATTTACTTAAGTCATTCTACAAATATTGACATTTTAGAACCCCACAATAATGGCTTTTGAATGTACTGATCCCCTAGAGAAATAGATAGGCCATTATTGGCAGAAAACACAGGCCAGCCTATCAGGCAGCTATCCCCGTCAGGCCCAGACTAGTCTCTGATTTGGTACGTTCCAAACCCTCCTGAGTTCTTGCTTCATAGAACATGTCTCAGTGTTTCCAGTGTTCTCCACCCACGCCCAATAAGCCCCCCAACATACCTTATTTTCACACTTGCGTAGCAGCTTTCTCTTTCCCAGGTCATAGATTCGCAGCAGTTTTCCTACCCCCACCAACACCCGGCCCTGGAAGGGAGCGATTGCCAGAGGGACATCCTCCACAGGAGTCTGCCAATCAAAACACCACAGTGAGTCAGTTTTGACCAAATGAAATATCCATTACCTCTCAGCCAATCCAAACAATTAATTTCTGATCCATGTACCAATGACCTGATCTGGATGAGGTTTTTCTGTCCAGCGTGTGCATCTAATGCACACCTGCATTAGCATTTGTTGTAGATCATTTAGTCAGATATGCTATCAGTCTTCTGCACACAAAGCATACCTATGACACAATGATTTGCAGCAGAATCCAAATATACGTTTTTTTTTGTGTGTGTGTGTGGGGGGGTCTCATGGTGGAATTAACATAGGTTAGCGACTCATTTCCTGCGCAAATTATTGGAAGTCAAATTAGGTTATAAGATATACATACAGTCTACATACAAATCCTGTCTCTGATCTTAATAGCAGAAAACATCAACCAATTGCGGTACACGAAACACAACGTATCGCAAAGCGCATCTGGTGTGGTTTGGGTGTGAAAGCCAGCATTCAGGTGGGGGGGAGGGGGAGACGGTATCTCTATGCTTCTAGCTTCTTTGTTTAACCCATGTGAAAGCATTGGCTGTTCAGGAGTCAGAAACCCACTGAGGAAATACCCCAACAATATCACACCTGTTGCCATAATGTATGTGTGTGTGTGTGTGTGTGAGAGAAGAGAAGTATATTTTTGATAATGGCTAGAATTTCAGAAAAAATTGTGTTGGTGTAAAAAGTGATGTCATGATGATGTTTGTGCATTCTGCAGAGGCCGGTGGATCAAAGGACAAACATGCAACTAAAATGGTAACTCTTACCAAATATTCCCTAGGACTATAACTGTTTGTGTGTGTGAGAGAGAGAGGGGGGGGGGAGAGAGACAGTACTCCCATAGGTCAGTGATGAACAGTTCTAAAATAAGTCAGGAAATTCCCAAAAACTCAGTCATGGTCCGACCACAACCAAAAACCAAAATTAGTCACTTCCTTTGTCAATCACACTCACCTTGTGTAAGAATCCCCCCCCCCCCCAAAACCCCCTTTTTAAAAGCCACCCATCTCTACCAACAGTCTATGCTGAGATCAGAGGTGTTGTAGTTCTCTCCAGTGATTATCAGTCAGAGAAGAGACATGGGAAACTCATCACTTCAACAGCATCTAAGCACTCACCCTCACTTCCTCTGTCAATCACACTCACCTTGTGCATGAACTCCAGCTTTTCCCCACCCCCTGTCAGCCTATAGGTGTAGATGAAACCACCAGCCACAGAGCGGGGATTGAGGATCATGTCTCTGGCCACGCCCACCAGAACGTACCAATCATCACCGCCGCTGGCGAAACGACACACGGTGACACTGCAGAGGGAGAGAGCAGGATGTGAGTAATGGTCTTACAACCTGGAGTACACAATGGACCTACAGTATCCAATACCAAACTAGGACTGGTCAATATAGCTACAAACGTTTTTCATTTATTGATGAAAACCTATTTTTGATTAAGAACAGGATTATTATACATTTTACCCACTTTACTTAGAATTTCACCATTGTATTTATCAAGGGACACAGTTAAGTTTCAACATGAACAACAATGAACAAGCGCAAATTGAAACAGCAGTGACCACAGACGTGAGCAATTTAATGCATTTAAGTGAAAATATGGAACATTGTATTGAGCAATTTTCCTATGGCTATTGCTACATTTTGCTCTTGTTTTATTGCCATGGAATATACCAAATGATGATACACTCGCTTGGTGCATGTGTGTGCCTGTCTTTGCTGAGATCAGAGGTGTTGTAGTTCTCTCCATACATTCAGTCAGAGAAGAGACATGGGAAACTCATCATTTCAACAGCATCTGACAAGTCTTCCTCCATAACCCCTTCTCCTCCTCACGTTAGCCTGTTTTGTCTGTACCCCTCTCATCCCTCTCTCTGTGCCTCCAACCCTCCCATCCCACTCCATCCCCATTTTCCCCAGGTCCTCTGCTCCCTACATCTTGCCCTGCTTGGGCAGAACTTTCCTCCTCTCCAACCACCACTTGCTTCTCCACTCTTCACCCACCCCTCCTCCTCTTGCTGCCCCCCCCCCCCCCCCCCCCTCACCTGAAGGCAGCTTCGTTCTGTTCCAGCTGGACCAGGTCGAGGGTGGTGCCCTGGATGGGGTTGACCAGCCGCACCAGAGAGGCCCACTGCCCAGACCCAGCCTTCGGGGCTCCAAATATGGCCTCGGGCAGGTTCTCGTTCAGGAAGGCGGCCGCCATCTCTGCCGCGAGCTCTCTCTCATCCTCCCCTGCAGCCTCCACCATCTCCTGCAGGAAGCAACCACGTAGAACAAGAGAATCAGCTGAACATCAAACCGCACACACCTGCCTGGCCTGTGTGTTTCTGTGTGTCCACGCTGAGATCAGAGGTGTTGTAGTTCTCTCCATTCGTATTCAGTCAGAGAAGAGACGTGAGAAACTCATCACTTCAACAGCATCTAAACACCCACCCCCCTCCTCTGGTGACTAGGGACGGGGATCGTTAATTTTGATCGATATCGATACAATTTTCGAGACTGCTTAACGATCCGAGTCTTTATCGATACCACTATCGATACTTTTCTGGGGTGTGCTTGAGCTAACCACCATCGAAATGAATGAATTTGGCAAATGTTAAACATATAGCAGCACCCACACAACCCACGCCACACTTTATGTAAACAAGATTACTGAACAACATTTATAACAATAAATTAAGTAAAACAGATGTCAAATAGAACAAGGGGAACGTGTTGCTGTCAGGAGGAAGCTGGATAAAAGGAGCACATATTGGCACAATGGATCCTGGCTCTGGCTAAATCTACAATTGTCCACTACGGATGTACTAACCACAACATGGATGAGTAACTAGTTTAAATGACTGTGATTGGTTGGTTGACAAAATGTGACATTGACAAGCCGTCATTGTTCAAGACGTTATGAAAAGTTTAACACGTTTCAACAAAAGGCACCTGATATAGCTAAATGACCAACTAACCAAACCCAACCCTTCCTTATCTCATCCCTGTTATTGTTTAACAAGATGCTTAAGCAGCCCACAGAGCCATGCTCCCGGTGAATATGTTTTGAATGATCAGCAGCGGGGCAGGGGAGGCTAGTCTTTACTCACACACACTGACTGTGTTCGTAAATCATTTTTCCGGTTCGCGCACGCATCAAATTTTAGGGGCATATGCGAGTGAAATAGTTGCACTGTAGAGCCCTGGCTCTTATTTTTTAGGCTTATTAGTGTCAACGATGGATACTTGCTACGAAGTTGGGGTGCGCTGACTGCGCTCACCATGCATTCCGTGGGTGGAGGAGGAGGGTTGTCCTGCAACGGCAGCTGGAGTTGGCACCGTTGCTTCTCGAAGACAGTTGAATGTACTGCATTTTACCTTTATCTGATGCACAACGTTGGTGCTTATTCATTGCAACAGTGTTCCTTACATGAAATGATCTTTAAACGTATTACACGTCGCTTCGTCCTTATCTTTGGCTTTATTAAAATGTAGCCGAGACTTTGACCGCTTAGTACGTTCAGCCATCGTAGCTAGCAACAAAATGAGAAATGTAGTGAAGTAGGGCATGAGCCAATTAAATTCTTCTTCTTTTAGTTTTAAGGCGGTTGGCAGGCCATTTAATTGAATTCAGCAATTTTATTAGACAATCGATGTATGTTTGTGCACCAGTGATTTGATTTAAATGACCTGACTTATCTCTCGAGACATATATTACCTATAGTCTAGATAGCGGTATCGATAAGCTCAGACCTTATTGATCTTTGGGTTTTGAGAAATTTGGAACCGGGTCCTTACAGAACCGGGTATCGATCCCCATACCTACTGGTGACTCTCCCACGCAACGCTGCGGAGGGGTGAAAAAGCTTCACGTGCCCCACCCCCACAGCGCCCCCTGCTGTTGTTGAGGCCCTACCTCGGCCATCTGCTGCTTGCGCTGGGCCTTGGTGGCTTCGGTGTAGGCGTTGTGGTCCGTCTCGATCAGGACCAGGTTGTTGGTCTCTGGGTGGATCACAAACTTCCTGGGCGTGTACTGGAGGGGGAACGCCACCTGGTTGAAGACGGCACCCAGCTTCTCCAACGCCAGGATCCTGGGAGGAGAAGGAGGGTAGAACGAGTGATGGAGACAGGGTAGATCAAAAAGATGTATTTCTTATGAAATAATTGAGTTTCAGTAGGCTAAATACATCAAGATTTGGGTGGATGGAATGTGAGGATGCGGTTAAAAAGAGTGAGGGAATATAATGAATGGGGAGCTGATGCTGGGAGATAAACATGTATGTACTCTACTTTTGTTTTATGCCACCCATCTCTACCAACTGTCTATGCTGAGATCAGAGGGTTGAAAGTTCTCTCCATTGATTTTCAGTCAGAGAAGAGACATGAGAAACTCATCACTTCAACAGCATTGAAGCACTTTACCTCCCTAACCCCACTCACTCTCCTATCAGCCTGCTTAAGTCTTCCTCCCTTCACTCGTCCCTCTCCCTGTAAGCTCTACCCTGGCTGTACCTCCACCCGTCCAGCTTTCTCTCCAGCTTTCCGTTTGCCTACTCCCCTGCCCACACTGTGCTCACCCCGCTGAGCCCAGCTCCTCCTTGTTTACTTGCTTCTCCACCCTCAACCCACTATGTATCTTTGCTCAGATAAGTGTTTGATGTAGAAAATACATCAGGACCCCATCCCTTCATCAATGTGTGCTCAGTGTGTGCTCAGTGTGTGTGCGTATGCGTGTGTCCACACCTAAGTGTGTTGGTGGAGATGGCCACGATGCCCTCAGGGCACTGTTCCGAGGCGAAGCCGGAAGCGTACTCCAGGGTCTCGTAGGACAGCGGCGTGAGGTGGAACCGAGACTGGTAGGAGTAGCTGAGCCAGGAGCGGCTGGACATGGCCAGCACCTGCAAGGGGCCACACAGAGGTCATGTCCCGGTCAGCCCACTGTGAGCCTGAACTGTAGAAATCATAGAGGACTAGACAAGTGTAGGTAACAGGAGGGAAAAGCCAATCAGCACTGTGCTGACACACATCCGACTCCTTCAGATCTCTGTAAGAGCACCGATCTGACCAGGACCACTTACAGCTTCCTGTCCCTGCATCCTGACCCGGAAGAGCTTGACGGGTCGTGACCCCAGGTAGCGGGTGCGGGTGTCAGACAGGTCTCCTGTGACCGGGTCCAGGACGGTTCGGAGCAGCACGCCGTTCTGAGGGGAGAAGAGAGAAGCTTGACAAGCAGCCAAAGCTTGACCACACAGCAGGATCCAGCCATCGTTACGACAGGTCAGGATCTAGTATTGACACCACCTACTGATGGAGACCTGCCTAGTCTAACAATCATCAGCCTTGTCCTTCACTTCAGATCTGAAGAGAAGGCGTACCGGTGTAAAAGATTGAGACCCAGCAGTCGGTGTATGCGTGTGTGTGTGTGTACCTGGAGTCCTATGTTGAGGTAGAGGAAGCCGATGGTTCCCTTCTCCCCCAGCTCGTCCTGCTTCTCCACCCCGCCCATCTCCACGATACACAGAGACTCCGGCTGGGCGGGCAGGGCCTGCATGCTGAGGGGCTGCAGGCAGTCCTGCAGAACACACACACACAGTTAGGATACATCCCACACACGCTGCACTCGTACCCGACATGCAATTGGGCGTTTCGCGTGGCCTAGAAGTTACATCTGGATTAGGTTCTGGTAGTCATGACAGCCACACCAGGGAGCCGGGTCAAGCCAAATAAACTCTTGGCCTCATCATCATGATCTGCTCCAAGAACACATAGTACCGGTAGCTCTTAAGCATCCACAGAAAACTGGAGTGCTCTGTGTGTTTCTTTCGGTCTACGCTGAGATCAGAGGTGTTGTAGTTCTCTCCATTAGTATTTAGTCAGAGAAGAGACATGAGAAACTCATCACTTCCACAGCAGAACACGACACCCACATCCATCGACACGGCGAGTGTGTGTGTGACATCTGTATAACGTGTGTGTGTGTGTGTGTGTGTGCGTCGTACCGAGGGGTCGAGGGAGATGATGCGGACGGTGTTGTCGACCAGGCCGACGGCGAGGAAGCGCGAGCGCTGCTCCCCAGGAGGCACGTTGGCCAGACTCATACACACCACGTCAGCAGACATCTCCTTCCTCTCCGTGTACTCATTCAACTGTCCTGACTGGAGGCATGGACGACAGGGAGGCAGGGAGAGGGTCAGGTTAGAAGAATACCGGTGATAAGTCACTTTGAACAGGAGAGCTTCCTGTCCCAAGCTCAGGTGCCACCAGTCTCATGTCACTAAAATACAGAGCACAGTTCACATCAGTGACAAAGTATGTGGCAGAAACAGCCTCCAGCGTGACAGAAGACTAGATTTATGGTCAAACTCAGATTGATGGACTTGAACTGGCGTCACATGACAGTGGAACCCTCCCAGGTCCCAGAGGGAGCAGGTACTGACCGGGTCCATCTCGAAGTACACCAGTTCGCCCCCGGTGAGGGCGATGACCACCTGCCTCTGGTTGACGGCACAGCGGACGATCGTCTTCTTCCCGGGGGTCTTCCACTCATTCACACGCTTGTCTGCGCGGATATGGCGGATACCGTCAGGGTACACCTGGAGAGGAGGAAGAGAGGGGGAGGAGATTAGTTAGACAGAGTAAAGAGGAGGAGATGGAGAGAAATTAAGAGTTTGATATGGGGGGGGGGGGGGGGGTAGAACAGTGTGAAAACTGTAGAAGGAGATCACTATAAGAGTGAGGTTGGGGGAGGGGAGACCAATGTAAGGGTGAGGTTAGGGGTGAGGCTGACCTGGACGAGGGCGTCCTCCCCCAGCAGGGAGCAGGAGAGGGTGGGCGTGGTCCCCAGGAAGCCAGAATCCGTCACTTCCTCTACCGTCTCTCCAATGGACAACACCAGTGTGGCGTTGACGAAAGACACGATGATGTAGGCGTCAAACTCATCTGTCAAACACACAGGACAGAGTCAGGTACACATCCTGTCTACAGGACAGGCAACAGGCACCAGCCCAGTCTAATAAACACAGCAGGAGCACTGACAGAGGAAGAACAGAGCCTGCCTAGCCAGGGAATCAGTGTGTTTTAGAATTTAAACAGTGATGATGGTGCATGGTCATGTGACTGCATTGTGGTTATTTCTCTGGGTTTTGGAAGTGTGCTCTATCCACCCAAGAAAAGAAGAAATAGTGAGAGTGAAATATTCTGACACCCACACCCGAGCTAGCTTGTCTCGACCAGCTGCAGTGGAACTCAGCCACTGAACGGTTCTCATATGACTTCTGGGAAACTGCTGGCAGGGGACACAATTCAAACAAAGTGCAGCATGCTCCCAAAAGCAGACACACATTCCGCAGTTGGAACGTGAAAGATATGTCAAGTCAGAAAAGTGAATGGAACTGAAACCAACAATGTGTGACCAACATGTTAGGACTGCAATCTGGCAGTGAAAGTGGACAAAACGGTGCAGTAGTGTGTAAAGGTTTATGTATGTGAACTTGTGTGCGCGAGTGAGAGGGTCAGTCATTGAGAGTGAGTCATGGTGAGTGAATGGGACAGTGAGTGAACGAGAGAAAGTGAGTAGTGAACGAGAGAAAGTGAGTAGTGAACGAGAGAAAGTGAGTAGTGAACGAGAGAAAGTGAGTAGTGAACGAGAGAAAGTGAGTAGTGAACGAGAGAAAGTGAGTGCGAGAGAGATACCTTCGATGTGTCTGCGTACAGTCCAGACAGCATTGGGGTTACCAGGCAGCTCAGACACAGCCATCTCTGACACCTGCGGAAAAGAATGAGACAATGTTCACACACGCACGCAAACATGAACCTCATTACCTCTCCAGTCTAAGTCCCAAGTAGAGAGCTTGCACAGACAGATCCAGGGATTCCCGCAGCACTTTTCAGTTAAGGCGGCCGCCTTTACTAAGTTGGTTTGTTTTTCTTATAGCAATATCTGCCGTTGTCTTGTTTTCTCCCTTCCATTCCATTCCAAACAGTGACCAACGGCAGTCTCCCTTCTCTGCAGAACGCATTGGAGGAAAAACTTTTTGTGCCTCCGCCCTAACCCCGGCAAACCCCCCCCCGCGCACGCACGCGCGCTCCGCCGGCAAAGCCCAAACTACCACCTTAACTAACACATTTTCTGCTGGAAACCCTGAGATCCCAAGCTTTACAACAGACACACTTCCCTAGGTGCTGCGTACAGTCGAAGTGTGTTGTGTGTATGGTATCTGTAGCCTCCATTATGTACTGGAGGCCGACCTTGGTTCCAAACCTACCTCCAGTCCATGTCGGAGCACTCTGAGGGTGGACTTGGGGCCCCGCCCACAGGCCACATACAGCTGTGGTGTGTCCTCATTGGCCAGATCAGCTATCTGTCACATACATAACGAGAGGGGGCAGGAAATCAGGATGATGGGCAGATCTCCAAACAAAGCAAGTAATGATTTACTGCCTAGACATGCACGGTGAAAAAGTGTGAGTGTCTATGCTGAGATCAGAGGGTTGAAAGTTCTCTCCATTTGGTTTTCCAGTCAGAGAAGAGACATGAGAAACTCATCACTTCAACAGCAGATCTGGTGGCACACACATTCCCTTCTTCTCCCTCCACACACACATAAACACACACACACACACCTGGCAGGACATTATAGGCGACAGGTTCTCCTGCTCATCCACCAGAACCAGGTTCTTAAGTGGGCGGGGCTGGAAGAAGAAGGTATCCCCCTCCTCCAATGGCATAGCAGACGAGAACTCTGGCTCTTCATCATCATCCCCCAGATGGGCTATCTGGTACAGGTAACTACGGACAAGAGAGAGAGAGGGCGATCATAACATCACCAAATGAGGATGGAGAGACACAAAGTAGCAATGTTTGTTTGTGAGTGTGAGGAAAGAATAAGGCTTACTGATTGCCGAACTCGGAGGCGACAAAGAGGAAGCCAGTTTTCAGCACACACATGGCTGTTGCCACAGGAATGGTGTCAAAATACTTCATTCGGATCTCTGTTACCTAAGATACAAAACATGAAGGCATGAACATCCAATAGCAGCCCTCCTCACCCAGACCTGTTTGTGTGTATGACAGCTCAACCGTCTCCTGTCATCAATCCATCTGTGGTCTCGAGGTAAGGTTTGAAATCAGATAAGTGAGCCGAGAAACAGTCCGTCCCTCCCTTCCTTTCTTGACCACTACTCCTCTTACCATTTCCTCGTCTGTCTCCAGGGTGACCTTGAAGATGTCTCCTTGCTCTGTTTGAGCCAGGAAGAAGAACATGGACTTGGTCTTATGAGTGGCTGAGCACACGAAGATCATCCCTCGTTCTGGGTCGTCCAGGTCATTCTGAAATACAGCAGAGCGTGTTGGCATCAGCACTGACCTTTACTCCTCCACATGCAGACAGCATTTCACTCAAAGGCTTTCGGCCTTCATAGAAAAGCTGACAGAAGCATGAAAGTAGAAGACAAAAGCTTATTTGGTGCTAGAGATCAGTCACAAAGTCCCAGGTTTAATATTTTTACAATTAAAAAAAGTTGTACTATAATTTCTCCAGTCATATCAACGCTGTTCAATAGTGACAGGCATTCAAATAAGTGTATATATGTGTGTAGATATATAGATATTGAAGGCCATCTTGGAGAAGCATGTTCTTACCCTGCGTCTGGGGATGGGGCAGCGGATGTCAGGCTGGTCTCCAAAGTTTTTATAGGTGATGTAGTTTTCTGAGCAGATCAGAACCCCACTAGGCCCATCAGAACCTCCAGGAACTGAAAAGGACAGGAGTGTTTTTATCGAGCTTTTATTTTAATTTTTTGTGTTTTTAATGTGTGTGAGTGAGTCGAGTTACCTGTTATGAGGAAGTTTCCATGCTCCTCCAGAGCCTCGCTGTACTTGCGGACCACATGGTTAAGACCCAGGTCCAGCTCGTAGAAGGTCAGGGTCTGCTGGGTGTTGGCAGCTGCTTCACCTGTTGGATCGTTGTCAGCTTCCTGTGACGGTCAGAGGTTAGGAAACTTTAGTTTAGTTTTTTTTTATTGCAGGAAAGCCAATTTCCCACCACCACAGGGGCCACAGATAAGAGTGCTGGCTTTTACCTCATAGTCCATCTCCAGGCAGGCAAACATGGGGTTTTCAAAACCCACGTCGACTCCGACGAGGTGGTAGACCAGGGTGTTGGCCTTGTGGGCCTCCAGGGGAGAAGAGATAGTGAGGCGGGCGGCTGCATCTCTATTGAGGATGTACACCAGCTTCTGCTTCTCAATGGCACCTGGAGATACAACACCACACCCGACTAGAGTTAAAGTACTGTAAATGCATGGGTCACATACCTTTAAAGCCACATACAGAAGTCTTATAAGAAAGCATGACATCAAGAATTCAATACAGTCCAACTGCATCTGAGTCTTGCTGAGATCAGAGGTGTTGTAGTTCTCTCCAGTGATTATCAGTCAGAGAAGAGACATGAGAAACTCATCACTTCAACAGCATTAATAAAAATCTATGTTCACGCCTTTGCCCGTGTGTGTGCATCTCATAGTCCCCGTACCTATCATGACAGCCCTGCCCTTGGGGTCGACCGCCAGGAACTGCCCAGGAACAATGCGCCTGCAGCCACTCTTCCCAAAGGTCTCCTGGTGGATCTTCTCAAACATGTTCTTTGAGGAGTGATACTCCAGGATCACGATACGCCCCGAGTCACTGCCCACGACAATGTAGTCTGGAGGAAGAGGAGAGATGGTCGGGTCTCAGTTCATGTCTCTAACTCACAGACACACAATAAAACTGTGTACAAGCCTTCTTGACTGGCTTAAACTTGTTTTCTCTCCAACACGGGCGCACGCGCACACACACACACACACACACACACCTTTAGTTCCTCCCGTGAGCCTGAAGGCCATGAGAGAGCGGATGATGCCGAACACCTCCATGGTGAGGAGCGTGTGGACCTTCCCCGTGTTGGCGTCCGGACGCAGCAGCTCCAGGGTCTTTCCCCGGGAGACAACAATCTCCTGCATCTTGGTACCTGTCCAAGGACATCATGTTGCAGAGTTAAGTCAGTTCATCCGCCATGGTTTATGTTAAGCTGTAATGTATGCGTGTGCTTTAATACTAAATTGATCAGAGGTTTTTAAGATATCTCCACTGATTTCTTGTCAGAGAAGAGACATGATAGACTCATCACTTCCAAAGCACTTAACCTAGAATAGTCAGGATGGGAGACCATGACATCCAAACATCCCTTACCTGAGAAATTGCCATGGATGGCGTGCGTGATGCCGGTGGCTCGTTGCAAGGTGAGGTTGTAGAGAAACATGGCTGCTGTTTGTCTCTAGGACCTTGAGGTGCAGGTCAGAGGGCCCACAGAGGCACCTGGATCTGAAGGGAACACCGCGTTAGATAACTCAGGAAAGTTTCAAAGCAGCTAACCATTGATTTAGCTTGATAGCTTGATGCGCTGGTTGCACGTTAACAGCTGACTTTACTGTAGCGCCTATTAATCAATCTCTACGACATACAACCAGCTAACCCACAACGTGCATAGTGCTGTGTCCCGGATTTAAATGTAGACAGTCGGGCATTGCTGGTAAGACAAACACATTGAGTCGCAACTAGACTACATTAACTAGCAAGCTCGCTACGTAGCACTCGCCTCAGTGCTAGCTAGCTAGCATTAAAAGTGGTCAATATTGAGAACAAGTCCAGTATTTAACTAGTTAGCTACAGTTTCAAACACATCTACTCGGGCACTCAATATTACCCCTACACATTACACAATAAAAGAAATGTATTTATAAATAGGAAGCCATCATTCATTAGCAGCGTGGTAGATACTACACTAGCTAGCTTTGCAGATGTAATCTCATTCATACAAAGGTCGGCAAACTGCCACCCTAATCATTTGTCATGTATCAAAATGCATAGGGATATAGCAATTATTGTGTTTGTGTTTGAATGCGGATACTAAATTTAAATGTTTTACCGGTGTGACGATCAAGATGGTAAGGATATCGTTTGGATACAGAAAGTATTTCAAACGATAAATATTTTAAAACTTCGTACACAGAACGTAGGACTGCAGGGTCGCGGTTTTGTCAACGTTCTAACGTCACATCCTTTGCCTGGTTGCCAAGTAATTTCTAACACCCCTAACAATCCCCTACTAAGGTCATCAACACAAAGATGGCTTCCAAAACGTAATAAGTACATTGGATGTGTTCATTACTACATACATATATATACTACATGTATGCGAATGAGTTAAATTCACATAAACACATTTGTTTTGCTATACTGTGATTTGTGTGGGTCGTTTGTTTTATACGATTGTTTTACAAATCTGGCATCCCCAAAACGCAGTAGAAACTGTGATGTTTACGTTTTGTTCCCGTAGGGGGTGACAAAGCACATGATTAGTGATCGGCTTTCTAACTTGATAAAAAAAAGTTGTTCGCCTGCCTGTGTTGTTATGTCCATAGATATATATAAAGGCTTTTATATATATATAGCCTTTATATATATCTACGGTTTTATCAATGTCCTGGAAAACAAGCAAGCAAGATTCTAGAAAAAGATGCTTGGTGCCATTTTCTTTCTTCTGCAACTGTCGCTGTGGTAACCGTAGCGTCTGGGCGTCTGCTAGATGCGTCGTGTTCAGACCTTCTGATTGGACGAGGCAGAGCGTAATGTATCATGGGAAACGAAAGTTGTTTGCAAGCACAACTTGGATTTATTTCTAGAAGACACTTGCAAGATAATAATCCTTACGATATTACAAAATCGAATATTGGTCAAAGTAGAGCATAGCCTGACATGTTTTAGGTAATCCTCGTTTAGCAAAGCAGAGAATTGCAAGGTCAGTTAACAAGAAGCTGAAGTAACTACCTTGCGAGATTAGCTAACCAACAACTTGACTCTTTGTTGTCGGCTAGTAAAGTCTGCAAAGAGCTAAAACATTATCGAATTGCTTGTTGATGACATGAGATGCTGCCAATTAACCAAATGTACTTGTAATTCAGGTGAAAAGATGACAACGTTCCCCACCTCGGCCTCGAAGAGTTTCAGCTCGACCCCATTGAAGAAGCAAAGCACTGGCACAGATTTACACAGATCTAAAAGTGTGGACGCTGACTCACCACACGGCTCCACGTACTCCCTGCTCTCGCCCATCTATCATGACAGCTTTGACAGTGATGAGGAAGGTCTGAGTCCTGCAACAGGTCGTCTCATAGACACCTCTGCAACACAGAGCGAAGATGCAAGACCCGTCTCCCCTGCCAGGTCTGACTGGTGATCAATTCTAGCACGGCGAGGGTGTAATCTGGGCTTCATGACGTTCAAATACTATTTTAAACATTTGGATAGCATTTTATTATCAGGGATTGGTCAGAAGCAAAACTATTTTCAGGCAAAGATGAAGGCTAACCTGGACTAGACAGAATAGGAGGATTTCTGACTCCATTGTAGAGGATTATTGTCTTTGTTAGTCTAGAGGGATTAGGATTACACTAAGTAACAGCCATTTCATTAGGGGAAAACAAGGTTTGTTTCAATGGAAACACGTCTGACTATTACACTACCAAGCATGAAGATGTCATCCTACACAATGAAAATACTTACATTTAAAGCTGAAAGTTCTAGGTTTGTATGTGATTGTGTTTGTGTTTCTCATTTGTGTCCCATTTGTGAGTATTAACACACATGTCTTATGTGTTACAGAGTGGAACTGCCTCGGAAACCTCCTCAGAGCACCGGGACTGAAGGCGATGACCCTACAGCGTCTCTCAATGCCTGGGAGCGATGGCTGGTTTGCAAAGCCAAAGATGAGAGAATCAGAATGGAGAGGAAATTAGAGGAGGTGCACAGCCGTTTACGACTTCACTCGTCTATTTGGGGGTTTAAAAGACTGGAATAGTTGTTGACGTTGCTGTTTGTTTTTATTTTTTGTATGTTCTACTCTCACTGAAATGTCTATATATGTCATTACACATGTGATCAAATGTCAGGATTTGAGATTTCTAATCACATTTTCTTGGACAACTGATAATGGCTGACAGGCTTTTGCGTTATGATCTAGGAGCGCATAGAGAAAGAGAAACAAGAGAAGCAGGAGATAGAGCAACATAGAAAGAAGATGGTTGTGGAGGAAAAGATCCAAGAGTGGCTGAAAATGAAAAGAGAGCAGGTACAGAACTTTCTGTTTGTCATGAAATGACCTTAAAGGCTTTACACATTGCATATTCTTAGCCTAGAGCTAACACTGGGGCTAAGAAGGTGCTAAAAATGCTTTTAGCTCTAGGCCTAAGTGCAGTGTGAAAAGCCGACTAGAGTCCCTGAGGAGATTCCTTTTCTAAAACCTACCTAACTGTCATGTGAATGTATGGTTCCCGCCGACAAGCAAATGGAAGGCATCCTGCCTGATTCGAGAATCCAATTTGTGGATGCACTGATCTCAATGGCAGCGTTGGGGGTGCTTTTCATGCAGTGCTGTGAGACCTGGTTTCTGTTCCCCAGGAGAAGCAGGAGAAACAGCAGAAGCAGAGCAGACGGCAGGAGGAGATGCAGAAGCAGCAACAGAAGCAGAGGGACGTGGAACAGAAAGCCCAGCAGAAGTACAGAGAGTGGCTTCGGAGGAAGAACCAGGAGAAAATGGAAAAGGAGATGAGAGAGAAGGTGGGTTTACTCCTACACCGAGTAATCTATACTCGCACACTAACAATTCTGACCATACACCAAACACTCTTCACACAATAATGACCATGTTTTTTCATAGAAACCATTCTTAGGTAGTGATATTAACAGTTTTTTTTTGTTTTTCAGGAGGAGGTGGAAAAGAAAGAGGCTCAAGAGAGGGAGAGGAGACAGAGAGCAGAGGAGAAGTTTAAGGAATGGCTAGCCAGTGCCCATGACAAGAGCCAACTATGTCCCAAGACAGCAGGTTGCTCCAGAGGTAAGAAGACGTTAATATTTAAAATTGATAAGACCTTTCGTCATACAACAATCAAATTGCATACAAATAAAAAAAAAGTTATGCCACAAGATCACACCTGCTGACATACTGTTGTTCTGATGCTGCTCCCCATAGATGTCTATGCCACCACATCCTACCCGTCTCCCAGCTTCTACAATCCAATCCCATGGAAGCCCATCCATGTTCCACCTCCAGAGAAACCACCAAAGAAGAAAACATCCCATAGAAAAGTGCAAAGTCAGCCTAAATACCAGCATAGTCCCAGGATGGCCTTCAGACTGAGAGACACAGTGAGCTCAGCTCATCTGCAGACTAGGAGATGACACAGGACAAGGTGCGACAATTTTGCTAATACTGTGGAAACACTGGAAACAACTGCACATTACGTCCTACAGTTGCTGGTAGCTTTACAGCAGGTATATGTGTTTTACAAATGAGTTGCCAGACAGTGGCTTATAACAATTTCAGTATCTGTATACATTTGTATATTCTACTTTTTATAAATATGTTCTGGATTTCGTAAATGTTTCCACTTGAGTCATTGACACCTATACATTAAAACCATCACTGATACTTGATACTTTTCTTAATTTCGATTTAACAGGATGCATAGACAGCCTGCCTAAATGTTATGTTAAAAGAAAACATTCCTTTAGCAAATCCTTTAGTTCTAGCCCCTGATGTGGAAACATCATGTGACTTCACACACACAGACACAAACTTATCCATTGACTGTCCCTTTCTCCCAAACGCATTCTCTCTCACACTCTCTACTTCTCTCTCTCTCTTGCTCTCTGAGCAGAAAAAGATGGTGGCTGTGGGGCCAAAGATAGGCCAAGCATGGTGCGCCCATCACACTCACACATTGTTCTTTGTCCAGCTGGGGCTTGTGCTTTGGTGGGCTGAGATGACGACAGACAGCCTGTGTGGGAGGAGAGAGGGAGCAGGGTAGAGAGTGAGGGTCTCACACGACAGCAGTCGAGACCTCATCACACCACTTAACATCTTACTGAGAGGTCAATGTATGAAGCCTGAGGTAAAGCTGTTTTTCTTACAAGTGTAAATTAACTTAATCATTATTCCCCAAGAATACCTGTAGTTATATATTATCGTGTTGTCCCGTTTCTTGAATGTAAATGTGTATTCTATACTTAGTCATTGTCACGTGTTATCGACTGCCATGGAATGTGTCAGTTGAATGTAGTTGTGAGGCTAGAGATAATGGGAAACGATCAACCCAAGACTCTATTTACATGTGTGTTATTGTTGTCTTTATGACATCTCTCCAGGGTCCAAAGGACACCTGTTTAGACAAAAGAAAAAAGTGTATTGTTTACATTTAAACTACAGGCAGCCTAACTTAATAAGGAGTGGCTCAGTCTGTTTGTCAAAGGATGTGTACACAGCAAGCTTTCACAGCACTGAAGAAGAAGTCTTACTGATAATGAATAGCTCCAGCAACAACCACACGTCTGACTCCCTTGTGATATAAATCTAGAGGAAAAGTTGTGTGACAATATGACAGGAATTTCAGTTAAGCAATGTGGAATTTAATGTCGGTTTCCACAATTTCTGCTCTATTCTTAATACACGTAATTACATTAAGTTCAAAGTCAAAGGGCTTTAGGTTTGTGTCTTGTCAGGGTATAACCTTGTACTGTATAATACATATCTGAGTGATGGATGCCACCACTTTCTTATTAATATCAGAGAGACTGTACTGTACCAAGAAACTACAACTCCCAAGATGCAGTGGAGCAAGTGGGTTGGCAGCTGGAAATCACACCTACCAAGACAGGTAGGGGGAGCTTTAGTTGTCCTATAGCAAGTCAAGGTGGGGAAAGGTTGACTGAAAAAGAGAGGACGTGCAGTGTAAAGGGCATAAGTACACTGGCTGGGCTAGAGTTATTTGCCTAAACAACATTTGAAGTGAGATCATTCTGTGGCTGGGGAACGGAGAGATGGATGCCGGGGGAGCTGGGAGATAGATCCTCTTGAGTGAACCTGATACACCCTTGGCATGGAGGAAGGAATCCTTGGTTATTTCCTTCAACATTATCCACGCAGGATAAGGAAACTGTTTTGCCTCTTTGCTGGGTTACTGGCATCTAATGAGCACCTGTTGGCAGGATGAAGTTCTCCTGTTCTTTGTTAAGAGAAACAAGCTCTTGATGGCAATAGTGGGCTAAATAGTGGTGAGATCTATGTTGAGCTATAGCTAGCTCCATTGGTGTCATTTTGGTGACAAGTGGATTATTTTCTGTTTTTTTTGTTTGTTTGTTTTTTACTAACACTGATGGAATGTCTGTATTTTGTGACAAGGCTGTAATCATCTCTGTCATCAGTCACAATCATTACTGACGTAGCTCAGGCAAAACGCAAAAACAGTTATAGTCTTTAAGTTAAAGGAGTTGGAGTGTTGCTTCAGTCTGGTCTACTCCTGTGTGGCCACTCACCATGCAGCCCTCGGGACCCGGGCAGGATGACTCCTTTGACTTCCTGTTCAAGATCATCCTAGTTGGTGACTCAGACGTGGGAAAGACCTGCGTGGTCCAGAGCTTCAAGTCTGGGATGTTTTCAGAAAAACAGCAGAACACCATTGGGGTGGACTTTACTGTTCGCACCATGAATATTGATGGCAAGAAAGTGAAGGTACGTAACACCCTATTTCTCATTCCATATGGTGGCAGGGTTCTGTTGAATTTTGTTATTGCTTTCATTTCACCATGCATTTTGAAAATGGCCTGTATATTTACAGGAAAGCTAGAAAATTGCAGAGACGAGTGTTTCAACCTGAATTAGATGACTATTTGGCATTAGATTAGTAACCTATTTGAGAACTATGCCAGCACAGTATACATTAAGTTAAACCTTGTAAAACAAGTTGTGCAGAATGATATCTTAGATGTTACATTATGGGACCATGTCAACCTTGTTCAGTAAACCCTCTGATTAGCCTCCTAAGCAAATACTTTTAGGCTTGTTCACTGCTGTTAGCATTCCTTTACAAACAAACAGGAGTGTGCCTCAGATCATGTGTGTGCCCCCTGGCTGTGTGACTTGGTCTTTTGAAGGAGTACCTATTATTGTCTTGTGCCTTTCAAAGTACAGCTACAATAGTGCCAACTGCCATCTGAACCACATTCAGTATGTCTTCTTGTGTGTCTGTGTGTGTGTGGTGTATAGTTGCAGGTGTGGGACACAGCAGGGCAGGAACGATTTCGCACCATCACCCAGAGTTACTACCGCAGCGCTCATGGAGCCATGGTGGCCTATGACATCACACGCCGCACCACCTTTGAATCTGTGACTAACTGGATCAATGAAGTGCAGCAGTACGGGGCAGCCGGCGTGGTGCTCATCCTCATTGGTGGGTCGGAGAAAACTCAGCGGCCCTGACTCTCGTTAGAACACAGCTGCAGAACTCCATGATGTGATCACTCTCATTGGAGATCCTCATTGGAGATCTGATTTGTGATTAATGTCCTCTTTCCACTCTCACACAGGTAACAAGTCAGACCTGGAGTCCCGAAGACAGGTGCTTTTTGAGGATGCATGCACCCTGGCGGAGGAGAGGGGAGCGCTGGCCGCCCTAGAGACCTCAGCCAAGCAGGCTCAGAATGTCGAAGCTGCCTTCAGTCTGATGGCCCGGGAGCTGCTAGCACGCAACGGCATGACCGTGACTGACGAACCTTCCCAGGCCCTGCCGCACTTCCTGCTCGGCACCAACTCTCATCCAATCCACGGCCCTGTTTCATCAGATAAGAAGTCATGTGATTGTAAAGGAGCCTAAGGAGGAGATGAAAGGAATGAGAAGGATGGTTGGTGAGACTGATGGCTGACCAGTCAATCTAAACGTGTAGTTCCCGAGAGCAGGGGGAGAGGAGGGAAGCTGTGCTACAGAAACTGTATGTGTGAGGCTGTATGTTGGGATTAAGACCAATACAATGTAGTAAAACATTTCTCTGTTGAAAGTGACTATCAGTGTTAGTTAGTGACGTGATATGCAGTAGTACTTTTCACAATAATCACGGCCAGTAAGACTCATAATATTTTATCAAAGTTTAATGAATGAGTAAAAGTGGTATTTTATTTGAAATAGGCTTGAAGTGACTTTCCTTTCATGTTTTATTGCTCATGATTATTCCATTCAATATATTTGGTCAACTTCACAGTTTCACACATGCAATCAGAAGCATTGGCAGATTTACATTCTGTAAAACATTTTCTGGTAAAAACAATTTGTCAATTAAATAAAACGTTAATGCTGTAATTTCTTATCCCAGTCTTGAAATACAGGATGTGTCTCGTAAACAATTATCCACAAATATAACTTCTAAAGATACAGCACCAATTTTATCAGTACAGTAAATCGGTTATTAATAGGATATTTTGCAATAGAGGCAAAGAAAAACAAACACACTTTCAAAAGCTACAAACAACTATACCTTAATTATTTTGAATGCATCAGTCCACTTTGGTTTGATAATATTGACCAATAATCGTAATAAAATAGTTCACAAAAACCACATACTGTAACTTTCTTTAAAAATCAAGACACTTTACAGTAATGAAAGTGACAAATCTCAGTGGCAGCTTGACAAAAGTCTGTGGAAGTTATGTTGTTCAGTTGTTCTTCTTTGCTAGGTGATCTGTGGAACAAGGACATGGACAGAGTGGACAGAAATGTTTCAGTTCAGTGCATAGGCTGAGGGAGAGAGTTAAGGAAGTCTCAACCCAAGTCTCAAATAAGTAGTCATCATGACATGAACTGTTTGTTGGGTGTAGATTCCTCTTCTGAGTAGTAGCTAAATCACAGTCTGTTCACAGTTCCTCCCAACAACCAGAGAGAATATATGAGGTCCCAATGATGCAGTTAAATTACATATAAAACCCCCCAGAAAAGACTTACTATTGGTGTAGTGTACTTCATTGGGGTATCACATAATTGACAATAATCAATTGTCAATCACAATAATGACATATAGATTTAGCAGATTTCAAGCGGACGTCTTGCAGTCTCTAGGCACTTATTACAGATATGTATGGCAGGATAGGAGTTAAAAGTATGGTAACTGTGCTAACTTTCTTGTTGAGAGGCAAACATATTGTTTGTTTTAAGTACACCTGTCCTATCCTATCCTAAGTCCCTGACAGTATGTTGTACTGATTATCAATACACAGCAGCAGTGAGAATAAGAAGGTGACTCAGCAGGACGGAGATTGAGGTGTGTGAAGGGGGGGTCAGACAGGTTCTACTCCAGGGGAAAGCCCTCCTTCTGGAACACCAGCCCCACTGCCTCCCTGACATCCTGCACCAAGAAGGACGGCTGGGTCAGGCTGGGGTCGAAACGGAAGTCCCTGTGGCCGTGAAAGATGCGGTGCTCTGTGACAGTGTGGTGGGGGTCTGGGGGCAGCTCCTGCTCGTCCTGGCTGTACACGCCCGTACATACCAAGATAGAGACACAAGCCTCGGGCTGGTTCTCTTTCACCGCATACACACCAGAACCCCCGCCCAGCTCTGTGGAGGTCATGCCGGGGCTGTCCTCCAGTGCCTCCCCCTGGGACTCTCCTCCTCCGCACCCCTGGTGGGCCTGCAGCTGTGCCCTGGCCCGCCTCGTGGCCTGGAGGTAGCGGTTATAGAGGTTGGCACCATAGATGTCTGACATGGGGTTGTCACTGAGAGGAAGACATGGTAAAAAAAAAAAAAAACAGAATTAGAAGAGAATATTCCTATTGATGATTCTTTTTTATAAGCATGTTTTTTAAGGGATCAACACAGTGATACAGCATCAGGGGAGGTTCATGTCTACACCCAGACATCGACATCACTTCCTTCTCAGAAACAACATTGACAGGCCTTCTCCATTCTTTGTTTTGATGCAATACTAGGTACTACAGTGTGTAGTGTCATTCAAAATCCTCCAAGTGAAAGGGACCTACCCGATGGCGTAGAGCCGCTTCACGGGCTGGGTCCAGCCCAGGCTGTCAGCCTGCTGTTTCACAAGCAGCTCTGCGTAATTATACGTCACCATGCTGGGCTTCCCTATCAGAGCCTCATACTTCAGCTCACAGCCTGTGATCTTCTTATACAGACTTTGCAGGCACACTAGAAACATGCCATGGCCAAATCTACAACACACAAAATGTTTAGTTAGTCTGAATCAGATGTTTAACTTGTTCTGAGTTATACGTGATAATAATAATAGTCTATTATCTGTCCATGAGCATATAGAGATTCAGACTAGAGAACGTGGTGTATAGATATATTTGTGTGTGTGTGTTTTTGTATGTGCAGACCGAGGATTTTTCGCCTCTGCCATCCACAAGAGGTCCATATTACAGGCCAGCACTGGTATGTGAGGGTATTTCAGCGATGTCACAGTACTCCCTGGTTGCCCATTGGTTAGGAGGACGTCAATAATCAGCTGGAGGTTAGTCTCCCATCTGACTGGCTCACCAAACAGAATGATTGCTGTGGAATGTTACAATAGCAGAGCATGTTAATATATGTAAATCTCTTTTGGCTGTCGGTCCGGTCCAGTCCAGTTGGTTTAGAAACTTACCATCTATAGGTGGTAGATATTTAGTCGATGGAACCTGTAAAATATATCACCTAGTTTCACATTTATTTTCTGACCAAACAAAAAAAGGCCTTTGTTTTACATGATGACCTACGACTTTTTGAAGTGTCCCTGGACACTTACATTGTATTTCGGTCTCCTATTATGATCCACCACATCAAGCAAAGGATACGCCTCTCTCAGCATATCAACGGTCACAACGTTCTGGAACCCTAGCCTGGAGTCGGACTAGTTAAGGTCAACAAAATGATGATCCTATCATGTCTGCTCTGTTGTGGCATAGTCTGGCATTTCGAGTACAGTCTATGTTTGAGGCCCATGCTCTGTTATTACAGGATGACTATGAGGGTAATAAGGATACTTGTGAGCCACCTCTACGACTTGGCCCTGTCCTGACACCAGCACACACATGTTGTGGAACTGGCTGAACATACGCAGAGGACTGTGGGACAGCATCACCTGGTCTGGGGACACCTAAGAAGAAAAAGAAAACTCAACTCAAACTCAAAGTTCAAAAGCATACATTACCAAACTGGTTAGTATTTGACCTGTACACCAGTCAATCACAGATTGGCTTGAAGCTCACCTCAACTTCCAGCAGGTGTGATAGTTGCTCAGCCTTGGCCTGCCTCATACAGTTTCCTGCATTGGTCACAAACACCACAGGAACCTTGTACTTTCCATCCCGGTCTACCAGGTTCCTGAAGCACTGTTTGGCAGCAGGGATAGGCGTCCTACCCCTCACCAGCACCCCATCAATGTCAAACAATAGTCCAAAAGACTTGTAGACCTGCTGGAACCAGGTTGAGGGTGATTTAAAATGTTATGTTTACAAACTAGAATAAGCAATAGATCTAGCCTGCAAATGGTAAGATGTATATGTGGATGATCTGTATAGAGTCTAGAAGGGACACCAGACGAAAAATGTAAAATTTCAGCTGTAGTTTTATTGAGGGCAGACGTTGTTGTGAGAGGCTACAGCTCATGGTTTCAGCAGGTAAAATAGACTAAGACTATAAGATAAAGATAGAGGCAACGGCTCAGACAAGCGTCTTACACATACTAAAGTACACTTCCTAGAGCGAAGTTTGACGTCACTTTATAGACACCGAAGCAGCGATGTGTCTTCATTTTTCATATTTATCTCTGATTCAGTGGCCAGTTGCTGAAGAACCGCTCGTGGGGCAAGGGGCTGTCCTGGTAACAGACTGGTCATGCAGCTCAGACCACAAACAGACCATGGACGGAGCTATAGGCAGCTGGGCAGTCTGTCATGTAAGACACACTCGACACTTAAAACAGTAACTTTACCCACTAGAATGCTTACACAGACGACGAGGAAGATGAGAAAACTTACTGTCCATTAAATTGACATAGGCCTACAATAGAACTAATACTAATGTACTAGCCTCCCACAAGGCATTTTACTCTAAGTGCCGTAAAATGCCTTGTGGGAGGCTAATGGGAGGCTGATATCAATGACAGACTAACTAATTAAGCTAAAACACCGTAGCGTACAGTAGTAGCAATCTGAATATTGTCTGCAAACATTACTTACATTGCTGTACTTCCGTGATGTTGGAAACGAATCAAGTTTTCCAAGTAGTCGCCAACCACTTTTTAAAATACTGAATCTTTGCAAAAATTCTGCCATTTTCCAAGTAAAAAATTATCACAGTAGACACAAGCTGCGGTAAGATAGCATTAATCAACTGGCTCTCGCTGGACTACACATATACAGGCTACTCAAATAGAAACGCAGTGCGCCTTTCATTTGTCCTTATCAATAACTAACTACCATGCGGGTCAACACAGCTCTGTAGGCTACAGTACAATAAGCTAAAATGATCCCGCCTGTTTTTTTTGATGGTTTCGATTTATTAGAAGTTGAATTCATAACTGTACTGTAAAAAGATCCCGCCCCTTCCTCTCGCTTTTCTGTACCATAAGTTACGTAACAGAAGTCGATCTAATTTTCATCGTCTAAATTAAAATCTCCCGCGAACGAGACATTTTTTGATAGAAAGATTCCTGTAGAGCTCTAAATCAACAATAAAGGTCTGTTTAACACAGGCTTATAATAGGGAGGACAAACTGAAGAGCTCTGGCGGTAGTGCAATGCTTTGATAATGGTTTACTACATCAGAACTTGATAACTAACTAAATTAAAGAAGCCAATGACAAAAGGCTCTCACAAACAAGCTAGAAGTGGGTAGTAGCTTACTTGTGCTTTCCAATCAGTATCTAGTTTTGATTGCTGTAACCAAGACTTGTTTTGATTGCTGTTACCAAGACTTGTCCTACTTAAAAAGCACCAAACTCTAGTCTGCTGTTTTTATACCTTGGTTCTATGAGAAGCCTTTAAAAAACATGTAAGTCACATTCACTGTTGACCATTCTCCTTAGAAGTTGAGGCAAACTGAACACCCACATCCTCAAACACCGGACTGGCATCCATGGGCTCATAACTGCTCATCTGTAAATGTAACTGTGTTTCCTCTATGTATATGTAAAAACCACTGTGATTTCCCACACTGACAATAAGACTTACATTTGTCTAACATAAGTCTTACAATAACTTTGATCAGTGCATCAAGCATCTTACTGACAGTGTGGGAAATGTACACAGTACCGTTTACATGTACACAGGGTGAAATGTATTGTGCTATAACATGTATAGTAGGCCCACATAATGATGTAATTAGTATGTGGATACAAGAAAGTATGTATGTGGTACGTAATAAGATGGCTCAACAAAATAAGTCAAGTTGTGACCATCCTTGTCTGGCTCATAGAAACGACAAGAAGACAGGGGACAGTTTCATGGTTTGCAGATGAGCAGTACTAAGTCTACAAATGTTGTTCAGATGTATGAGGATGTAGTTGATCGGTTTGCCTCGAAGAACGACAACTCAACAGTGACTGTGACTAGTTTTCTTTTTAAAAGGCTTCTCAGAACAATGGCAACAAAAATAGAGACTGGAAGGTTGGATGCTTTTCAAGCAGGACCAGTCTTGGTATGGACATCAGAACTAGACACTGACTGGAAAGCACAAGTATGCTACTATAACTAGAGCTTGTTTTTGGGAGCAGATATCATTTTGTCATTCTCGTTTTTTAATTCAACCTAATCAACACAATAAAGTAGGCTTGTTTTGTCCTTGGCATGGACCAGGGGCGTCGTTAGACCCTTTTTACTGGGGCACAGCGCACCGCACTTCAGGAGTAGCTGTGTACAGGATCGTGAAAGCGACATTATCAGCGGTGGAGCCTACATGTGAAGATGTGTTATGCCAAAGCAGTATCCCAATTAAAGCAGTTAAACCGAAAACTCAAACCGATGCCCGCAGAACTCCATGTCAGTGTGCTCTTCTGAGCTTGCCAAATAGCCACTGCAGCACGCACACAGAAGTCCAGGTGTCGGACTCGGCACACAAGTCAGAATTGAGGTAGGCTAAGAAAACATTACAAAACTAAAGAAAGTTTCTAAATGATAGGCCTACCCATCATCTTATTTTGACTAAACCATAAAAACAATATTACATGAAGCTCCAAAAAAAGTATTTGCGCTCAAATGAATGCGAAAAAATGTATGCGCTCGCATTAACTATTGATGTCCCTGCTAAAGCTGATATCAAACTTGCGTATCTGAACTGTTGTATAGTGGGTTAAGCAAGGGGAGTTTCTATAGCCGAGTAGTGTATTGTGCGCAGCAAGCTTGTTTGTTGTGTGTTTTTTTCTTGGAAGAAAAAAAGGGATATGAATAGGGGCCTGTGCCCCAGTAGAGTTTTATGTCTAACAACGCCCCTGGCATGGACGTTGTCAATAAGATGCTTGCATTTGCCTTACTGTACTGATCCAAGTTATCAACTATTGTATGTCTGGCAGAATAATGTCTCGGAGCCCAAATCTCAATCAACCTCCTCCCTTGATGTATCATAAGCTACTCACTCATCATGTCTTTGCTTTATCAAATCTTTCTCAAAAGATTGCTACCAGTGCTATAGGCCTGTTGTAGATGTTGACAACACCTGTCTTGTGTCTTAGAAGAGGTAACTTAAACCTTAGAAATGTGTACTGTATAGGTACCATCACTACAGTTACACTGGTGTCTGTCTAGTGTGTGATTTAAAGTGTAAATGAGAGTCGTTTCCTAAGCAAACTAATACACAGATGTACTGTGTCACTATTTAAGCAAATCCACCAAAAAACTCAAACGTAGAATTCCATGGTTGTTTAGAAAGCTATAGCACGGACAAGCTAGCACCCCCACTACTTGAGTCAAAAGTCCCAGATCAGTTTTTCAATTGATGTAACAAACTATCACTCAAATTAGAGCCAATGCGCTAACATTTTCCAGTTGGGACTTCTGAGATATTTGAGTTTATGCCCGATGAGTGCCCGCACCCATTCACTGCAATGAAAAGCTTAATGGAACTCCGACTCGGAATTTGAGCTTCAGGGACGCTTGACAAAAAATGACAACATTTGGCGTGTCGGACGTTTTAGAATTGTTTATGTGATGTGTTCCCATCGTATTTAAGACTACGTATTTTACAAACAAGAGGTTTGTTAATGTAACTGTATACATATGTCACTCGTAACGGCTAATCAGCTAACATGTTAAAGTAGGCTACATCCAAAGTCACTGTCGTAAAACTAGCCTTTTTTTCACAAACTGCTGATTAACGGAAGTAGCTTCGAGGTAAAATTAAAAACCTTTAAAAACGTCTAAATTGAGCAAATATTGTTGATATTATTGTGCACACGTATTTCAGTATAGTTAATATGTAATTTAATTCCATAATTTCCCCAGGAATAACTATTAAAACGTATTTCAGGAAAAACGCTCAAACGGGTTTGTCCTCCCTACTTATAATATGCAACAGGGCCTACATACGTATGGTAGTGGTGGGTGGAACATTCCTTGTGAAGCTTTTGAGTTTTCTTCCGGTTTGTGACTGATCTGACAGCTATGCAGGACCTCTACACCAGAGCCATAGAAACTCGCTGTCACTGGACGACACCTACAATATAGGCTACTCAAATAGCAACGCAGTGTGCCTTTCATTAGTTAGCCTTATCAATAACTAATACTGTACAATTCTATGGCTCTGCTCTACACCAAGAGCTGTAAGAAGGCATGCTGCATCACCACCTAGCTACCACTCCCAGTCAATCAGTTTGACCTGCTACTCCTGTATGGCAAACCATACAGGAGTTTCTGGAAGACCAGAACCAACAGGTTTTGCAACAGTTTCTTCTCTCTTGACATGACTGCTGATATCCACATGGTCAAAACACCCACAAACTTTCCTCTGTTTCTCAGCCAGTCACTCAGCCCATTTACAGTTATTTTAAATGTTTACAATAAACCCCTCATCGCACCACTCACCTTTTGTACTCGTGTTTATTCCATTTTATATGACAAAGGTTTCTCATATGAGTCTATATTTCATCAATACAGTACACTGATTACATCAAAGTTGCAGTTGTATTTATGTTTACTACTCTGACTGCACAAAAGGGGAAGCCACAAAGTCGAGCATCCATTTCCGAGTTCATATGACAGACTTAAACTGCATTTTATTTTATTAACAGACATTTAAAATCAAGAGAAATTAGTATCGCAGTTTGTACAGACGTGAGTGGGGCTTAACATCCAAAAGCTCAAGTTTCTATTTCTGCAAAGAGTAATGATTGAGGAATCACAGAATGTTCTTTGATGACAAATACAGAAAACAATCTGAAAGTCATTCCATATACTTTGGTATGCATCCGTCCAGTTCAATCATCTCTGGCCAGCCGTCATATTTGTTTGTTCCTGGTTTGTTTTTAATGAGCTGGAAGACAAATTATATCCAAGTCAGTTTCAGGAATAAGCTATATTAAAACTCAAGACTAAAACAAAAGGGCATATCTGGGAAAAATATATGTATAATCCTTGGCCGGGTTTCCCAGATTCGTTAAGAAGCTCTTAACGCTATGAGCTTCTTAGGAACTGAGCTTCTTAACGAATCTGGGAAACCCGGCCCTTGTCATTAATCACTTAAATTGTTTGGTGAATTGCATTAAAACAGTAAGGGGCCCAGTAGAATACTTGAATTCCTTGTTACAACTGATTGCTACAGACACATATTTGGTGAGACCATTAAGAGGCTCTGTACATTATGAATATGTGCAGTCTATTACTACCTTCTCCATGTGGCTGCTTGTTAATCCTTTTCCTCCTACAAAGATCCAGTTGTCTCTGAAGCCAAGTGAATTGATGGCAGAGCTGCCAAGATCTGCAATCAACTTTCGGGCTTCACTGTTAAGTCTGTGAATCAATTCAGCTGGTCAGTATTTTTTACACAGCCTTATGTCCACCACTGTCCTACCATTAACATGGATATGGAGAATTATAAGCAGGACTGTTACAGTGAGATACGGAGGGTGTAGTCGCCAACCACTTTTTAAAATTCGGAATCTTTGCCAAAATTCTGCAATTTTCCAAGTAAAAAATTATCACAGTAGACACAAGCTGTGGTAAGATAGCAAACGCAGAAACTCAGGCAGGATCATAAAAACCCAAACTATTCTACAAAAAGAATCACGAGGAACTGCTCACACGTACAACGACAAGGAGATGACAAAGAGTAACTAGGGAAGGAACCCAAATTACACAAGGACCAAACCAGACCCAGGTGAAACCAACAACAACAAACTGAAAACTTAACGTAGACACTTAACAAGTAATCGCGCAGACACAGAGAACACTGGGAAAACACTGTACAGACAAATTATGCTATAAAAACTGGTAAAATGTTTTATTACTTGGTTGCTGGTTCATCAAATGATGCAATCAACACCACAGATCCTTTCTCAATGGTCTGTATAAACTTTATCAAAGGCTCAATGTCTGCAAAAGAAGAAAAACAGTTAAACTTTTCAAGCGATCAGCTCCTTGCTGCATCAAGTTTTTATAATACAAATTGTCAATGGACAATATGGTGTTCATGTTTCCAGAATGAAAACATGACATTTTGATATTCTTTGTTGAAAGATCTTCTACTGTCTTTAATAGTATATGTATTGAAAGGCCTATAGTAGGCTACAACTAAAACAGCATCCCAAGTTTAACTTATATCATGTTGGTCAAAATTAGTTTGATCATACCAGGTCACCTCATCACCTCATCCAACAAAGTCTGGGGTCATGAATATCCTTACCGCCACCATACATGTCAAAGTTTCCAGTGTTTTGTACTTGTCCTGTCTTTCCTGTTTGAGGAACAGGGTTCATTAAAAATATGTAGAGAGACACTTTAACATAATATCTAAAAGATGATAACAAAAAAATATGCAGCCTGGCAGAAATATCTGATTGCTAATGTTTTTTTTACAATATGTCAGACTAACAGGTTTTGTGCACTTTCACTTGATTTCTGTCTTGACTTTTACTAAATACACCAGTGCATAATAAATGTGGACGTTTTACCATGATGTGTGAAATAAATGTTTAATTGAGTTGTAATACTTTACCGTTTACAACAGCAATGTTAATTCCTACACCGGCATTTTTGTTAATATTTCCAAGAATCCTGTAGTACATAAATAGTATGGTCTTTCGATCATATTCATATCCATGAACATAATATTTCCAGACTTTTCATGGTCGTTAAAGACAACCTCCTACTTTGAAGTACACCACTACATATGTCAATTTGTTACTCACAGTTGGTTCTGTAGGCAGATTTTTGGCTGCACCACACTGGCTGCTCCACTGGAGATGTAAAAACTAAACTGGTCATCAGGGCACAACTTCAGCTTGCCACATGGATCTACTGTGGGATTTTAGACATGTTAATCAACACACACACACGTATATATTTATATATATGCTTATTAGTACTTACTTGTCACTATTGTCACTGTGTTTAACTGTGGAACAGGCAACTCTCTAGGAAAGAATACGCCTGTACACATAAAATATAATTACTGTTAGCCTGCTTTACACAATAAATCAAGAACCATTTTTGACAATTCATCATTGACAACTTGACTTTAGCATTTAATGTATTTAAATTCACATAGGCGTGATTCAGATTCAGTTAAGTCTGGCACACACATTACCTTTGTTGAAGTCAGACGCTTTCAGTACAAATGCAGCGATGACAAAGACAGCAAACCATATCATGCATAGACCCCCTGTAATATAATAACAAAAACCCGTGTATAGTTAATATTGGTGTTTGATGGAGTTTGGAGCAATTTCTCGTGTCTCCTCTAAGCTAAAAAAAAAGTTACGCAAAGTTGATCGAAAAAACTCGGGGAATCCATTAAGAACAAACAAGTTTGTGAAGCAACTTACGTTTAACTGCATAACTTGTTTGCAGTCGACCTTTAAGAAAATACGTTATAGTTAGGCCTAAGTATTCACTTTGAGTTAATATTGAGAAATTGAGAAATATAGGCTATATTGAGACTTACCCATGTTGACGCTTGACACGTACGTCTAAACAGGAATTAGGCTATACCTGTTCGAAGGAAGTTCTTGGCTACTGCTTGATTCACTTTCAAGTGACATTCAGTGGTAGCCTATACCTGGCTTGCTTCAAGACCCCTCAACAAATGTTTGATCAGTAGTCAGTTGAAGGGATGAAAGCCCGTTTCTGCCACATAAAAAATAATAAAGCGAAATGTTTTGCAAGGCAGAAAGCGAAAGTAACGACACAATGCCACCTGCTCCACCTCCTCCAGTCTCAGTGAGGAATAGGCGGAGATCAACCATCAGTCACACAGTATTCCTGATAGAACTAGAGAGGGTACAATTTCTCGGGAAATTGTAGGGTGTGCTTGCTTGCGTCGGTTGCACAGGGGTCCGTTTTTGAATGACATTTTTACAACTGATTTCTGTATATTTTATATGAAAATGCATACTTATTATTTATAAAGATTAAATAGATTTAAAAGCATTTTTTTTGCTGCTCATTTACAACTGAAAATACGAGTGAAGTGTAGAATGAAATAGATGTCTTCTCATTTCCCCTGCAAGAGGCAGCCTCATCGTTGAATCAAAACGAATAAATTTGGCAGACCGGTGTAAAAATGGACCTATCTCTATGACTTAAACGTCATTTAAAGTTTTTCCCTTCTCGTGATATTTTCAGGCATGTAGCCTACTCATTGCATTCATTCATTAATAAAGAACCCCCTTTGAAGATTATTCTACGACGTTACCCGGCAGTAGAAGATATGGAATCGCGATTCAGACAGTCCCATCTGCTAACTGAAAATATGCCCCCCAAAACGTAAATAAGCTTGACATTTATTTAGTGGAAAATCGCTCATTCATAAAAAGTTCACTGGTAGCGATCATTGTCAGTAACAACGCAAAATGCGATATAGCCCTGTGTGGAGAAGCTGCCCCGGTAAATTGTACTACTACGGTACAGTACTAGTAGACTACTGCTGTGTTCGTCTTGGTAGCGATTGCGTTGGTTGAATTGGATTTAACGTTCCGTTGTACGGTTTAGGCTGAAATTAATTATTTTCATGAACAGATTGACAACGTTTAGGCTGTGGCAATGAAGTTCAGGTTAGTAGTTAGATAGACTTTTGATTTAAGTAAGGGGAGTGCCGAACATGTTCTGTCGCCGTTTGACTTCCTACAGCTGTGTACAGTAACCTAGATGTTTTTGTAGTGTCTCGCGTACTGGTTTGAAACCACAGGTAATGATCATTTCACCCACAAATCGTTTACTTGTAATGTAATGTCATAATAAGTCCTACAACGAAAATGTATTTGTGAGGAACGTTTATTTTAATGATTGAAAACAGATGCATCATAGACCACTGTAGTATGTGTTGCCCGGGTAACAGAGGCTAATGTCATGCTAATGCCTCAGTGAAATAGTAGACTACCGTTTCCGAAAGTAGATGTGGGCCTACTTCCTTAATAATATCAGCTAATATTGTACATTACATTTTACAATTGTGTTTCACATCACAAAGTAAAATAAGTAAATAGTTATCACCCTGGCCTCTTTGCTTGTGGCGTTTCTGCAGCTGCCTTGCAGTAAAGCTATAGTTAGCCTAGCTATCCCCCAAGTTAACAGATGCGAAACGAATGTTCTGCTACAGGTAGTCACGCGTGTTTTCGTGACGTTAGTGACGTAGTGACGTTAGTAACGTCAGTGACTGTGGCTAGCAAATTAGCCACCGTTAGCTTCACTTTTCACCACAAAAACGCAATTTCTACTTAAACCATGCAACGGAACGTAAATAAAAATACAACCAACGCAATCGCTACCGCTTGGTTGTGCTCTCGCCGAAGGCTTGAGCACACCCAATTATGCCTGGGAATGGTTCGAAAAGAAACATGGAAATATGCTAAAGGCCGAAAGTCCTTTGTCTGTAGGACCACTGGCATTCCTTAATATATTTTGTTACATGGATTAAAAAGATATAACAGAGTTAGTAAACTATTAAACTAATAAGAGGCCACCATACACATTAAATGTCTGACATGTTTATCCACTGTTTAGAAGAACAGCATTTTATAGAAACAATGAACAGATAATGGTCCATTTATTGTAGACTGCACACATTTGTTGATGTGTCTTTTCTTGAAAAAATATTCTGTCACAATTCACACAAGCATGAGCTTTGGTCATATCTTGACTTGATGTTTCAAAAAGGTATTTTTGAGCAGCCATTTACAAGTACATATAGATACAAAGGAGATAACCATGATTTCCACAGTTTACACATTTCTAACCAATGACTGCTGTACTACAAAATTGATGTGATATACGAGAATGCAGTAGCCTGAAATTCCATAGCCTACCATTAGTAAATGCGCAGTAGTCTGGAACCTCTCAGTTTATCATTACCAAGGGACTTTATCAATGGGCCCAAACCAAAACCAGTGCAACCAAACGTCATCTTAGTCGATTACGAAGATGCATGAACAGCGCTCTGCTGTTCAGTCGCCGTGTTAATTCTGCCCCATATCAGATACAGGCCCAGTAGTTATGACACTGGCCGCAGCCAACTGCAACAAAAATAAACCATGACCTTGCAGATCGGTCTGGTTCCCAGGCTAAGAATACAGTAAAATGATAAAAGATACAAACTACTTTTTTAAGGCTTTAAGATGTTTGCAAGAAAACAAATTGACGGGCAATTCCCGTGTCTTTGAAAACAAGTTCACAATATATAAACTACAGATTGGGATAGACAATAGCCTATATGGTTTTGAACGCATTGTTCACCAATACAACAGCATCAGCACTTTCCAACTCAACTAGTGGGTGAAACTGGTCTGATTAAGTGAAAACATGCTGTATAAAGTTTTTGTATTAGGGTACTTTCACACCTAGCCTGTTTGATCCGTTTTCTCTGTAAGTCCGGTTCGTCTGAAGGTGAGAACACGCATTCGAATTCTGGTGCGGATAAAACAACCGAACCATGGTCCCCCTAAAAAGACAGCACTCGGTCTGGTTCGATGTGAACCATGTTTCGGTTCGCTTTAGGTGTGAATGTAGTCGGATTTAAGACTTAACCCTCGTGCTGCCTTCGGGTCACATGACCCAAAGGTTCATAACGAACCATCGTTGTGTTTACCCAATTTTACCCAATACAAAAACAAATAAAAATACTTTTCTTTTAACCTTCGCAATGTGGGGGTTCTGAGACAGCCCGACGGTTAAAAGAAAATGCTTCACTTTGTTTTTGTATGCGGTAAAGTTGTCGCAATACGACGGTGGGTCACAATGACTGATGGGTCAGAACGACCCGAGGAGAACACAAGGGTTAATATAATATCCTAATCCTACATTATAGGAAGCAAACCAACATGTAGTGCATTGTGGGTTGAAGAAGGATGTTGACACTTGGCAGACAGCTGCGCCGCTCATAAGCAGCATGATGAGTCGAGGGAAAACGTGGGGGAATGATGAAATGAAGGCTCTTCTGCAAATATGGGCTGATGGTCATATTGCAGAGATGCTTGTGAAAACACATAAGAATAGCGAGGTATTTAAATTATTCAGTGATACACTGAAAGAAAGGGTAGACTTGAGCGCACAGTGGACCAATGTCGGTTGAAAGTTTAAAAACTTAGTAATACATATATCCTAAGTACGTGATGTTCTACGGCAGTGGTCCCAATCCTGTTCCTCGGGCCTCCCTTCCCTGTTTTAGATGTTTCCCTGCTCCAACACACCTGATTCAAATGAATGGTCGTTATCTACGGAAATGTGGGAGCTCGAGGGACGAAAACAAATAATTGTCATGGTTTGATGATCTGGATATGATCCAGGGTACAAGACCAACCCAAAAAACTTGGTCGTGCAACACCGAATCATAACAATTCAAGATAGTAGGGCCTATCGCAATACGCTGCTGTTGATCCATTGTTGTACATGACGTTGCGTTGGACTTCATGCAGCGCCGGCGATTTTCCCTCACAGAAAATCTGTGAGGGAAAATCACTTCCTGTCAATCACAGTAGTTGTGTTCGACTTCATGCGCTGGCGGCGCCAAGCTGAGAATGCCATTGGCTGCTTCAAATCAGCCGCCTGCAGCAGCCCCGCTGATTTGAAGCGTGTGAACACTAACCGGACCTAATGAAAAATGCAACAAAGTAGCAACTCATCGACTGATTCGGACCAAGGAAACGGTCTAGGTGTGAAAGCACCCTTCTCCATACTTTTTTTATATTTCCACAATACTGTACATTAGCATATTCCATTGATTGACAACAACCCATTCCTCTTTCTTCAGGTTGCCTGCTTGAGCAATCCGATGCTCCAATTCACAGTTTTATTTCTCCCCCCCAAACAGGAAAGATGTATCTACATTCCCATCGCAGAGTTGATGTGTCCTGCGTGCACCACTGTAACCGTGTTCATCATCATCGCTCTCTCACTTTCGAAAGCCTCTCTCTCTCTGCCTAGTGCCACTCTGTCGTGTTCGAACGCCAGTCTGTCTCTCTGGAGCGCCGCTCGCTCCCTCTCCAGCCACAGCCTCTCCGCCTGCACCACCGCCCTCTCCCGCTCCACGGCCGCCCTCTCCCTCTCCAGAATCTCCCACTCCCTCTCCAGAGCCGGCCCTTTGTTCGCGGGACCCGCGGGGCCCCTTCCTAACCGCTCCTCCCTGAGGGCTCTCTCGCATTCAGCAGAAGCTCTCTGGCATTCGTCGGCGGTGTGCTCGGCGTACATCTCCTGCTCAAAGTCGGAGGCACTGGCTCGATTCTCCTGTTGGGGGGGCGGTGGTGCAGGTGGCCGTGACCTTGACACGCGGGGCGAGGGCGAGGGGTGCTGGTCATCCTCCTGTGTGATGGGGGTGAGGACAGGGGCGCAGGAGGACAAGCGGCCCTCCATGGCTTCGTTCATGAGGTGGAACCAGGGCCAGGAGGCAGCATTGTCTGCCATGCTCTCCATGCCTACCGGAGGGTACTTCAAGTCCTGGTTTCAGGGGGCAAGAAGGCATAATGCAGTTAGGCCCAGTCCCACATTTCCCAGAAATGTAGGTAAGCTAATAACAAATGTGCATGCTACGTGCGAACACATACTTGTATATGATTTGTTCCTCAAAGTAGTAAACGTGGAAACCAGTACCTTATATCGTCTCTTTAAATTGTCCCACTTTTTGGACACCTGGTAAGTGGATACCTTTCCAAGGAGACCCAACTCCTTTAAAATGGCCCTGCAAAAAAAGGTTATATATATCTAAAGTCTTGTGGATAGTAAATCTTGTCATATTTGTCTTTTCCTCGAAAAACAGGAAATATCAAGACTGTAAAGACAAGGAGATGCTGACTCACTTCCATGCGGCCTTGGCTGCATTTCGCCTCCCAGTGAAAAGAACCTCATTTGCAGCGCGCAGCTTGATCAGCTTCCTCGTGTCCTGTTCCGTCACTGTAAACAAAACCATAAGAAAGTTTAAGAAAATAGTCAAGTTTGTGACTGCTTCAACAGCACCACCAATTCACAAATAGTATCAACCATGCCAAAACAATTTCCCGGCACAACGATTACATTCACCCTGGAACTTCCTCAGGATTGCTGTCCCACAATAAAAAGAAAAATCCTCATGTCGAGGATAGCTACCCACTCTTGTAGGAGAAATCCGTGGGTGTTGTACACTCTTCACCGCTGGCGTCAATGTAAGTCACAGTTCCCTCCCCCTCTGTGTCTGCTGCCGCCATGCTTTCCTCCAACTCTGAAACTCCGCCCCTCTCTGCAGGGGGTGGAGAGGACGCGTACATGTTGTCTTCCTCGCTCACCCACAACGGCGTTAGTTTTGGGGCCTTCCCCACCAGACGTCCCTCTAAGGCGTCGTTCATCAGCTGGAACCAAGGCCAGGAGGCAGGGTTGGTCTGGTTCTCCATGCCCTGCGGTGGGTACTTCAAGTCCTGAAGGGTGGCGAGATGGATAAATACAGAGTGGGACACGTTCTTTGGATCTCCCTAACCACATCAGATCCACACACATACAGTCATTATAAAGAGTATGTTACCTTGAATTTAGTCTTCAAGTTGTCCCACTTTTTGCCAACCTGGTCTGGGGTCAACTTTCCTGCAAGGCCCATCTCTTTTACAATGGCTCTGCAGAAACAGTAGGGATTTTACATGGCCGGTTACAGAGAGCAGACTGCAGCACTAGAGCAAACTGGACCAAAACTTCAACAAGATGAGAGAACTCACCTCCAGGCAGGCTTGGCTGTGTTTCTCCGCCCAGTGAACAGAGCCTCGTTTGCAGCGCGTAGTTCTATCAACCTCCTTGTGTCTTCCTCTGTCACTGTCAAACAAGACAGGATCAACAGCAGATAAATAGCCATAGCTATCCTTAACTAGCTAGTGACACGATCTGGGGGCTTTGTATGAACAGAAGCAATTTTTTGAAGTCTGTAATTGTACAGCAAATCATGATCTGATTCAAAAGTGGGCAATAGACTCCCTGTTGTAATTGTAAAGGTAGCATACAACAACAAAAACATAAATGTCGGATGGAATATTTAGCAGCAACAAACAAGCAGAGAGCCGCTTACACTTATAGGAGAATTCAGTCATTTTGTGAAACTCCAAGGACGCTCCGTTCCTGTCCTCTGTTTCCACCAGCAGATCCATCTCCGACTCAGTCAGGAACTCGGACATTCCTCCCCTTCCCGGCGTTCGGCGAGCCCGCTTCCTGGATGGGGGTGGTGAAGGCTCGCACTCGTCGTCTCCCTCCTCCACCATGGGCGCGAGGACGGGGGCGGAGCCGGCAAAGCGGCCCTCCATGGCGTCGTTCATGCGGTAGAACCATGGCCAGGAGTTTGGGTTGCTCTCGATGCCTCGAGCTGGAAATTTAAGCTCCTGGACAAAGAAAAAACGAATCAGTCGGCATTTACTGTCCATGCTTTGACGCATCTCAACACTGTTTTCCCTCCGTTACAACTGTTGAATATTTATAAAACCCTACCTTATATCTCCTCTTCAGGTTGTCCCACTTTTTAGCAAGCTGGTCTGTAGTCACCTTTCCTTGAAGTCCCAACTCATACAAAATTGCTCTAAAAGAAGTAAAAGGTTGTAAGAGACAGAGATTATGCTGCATTTGGGCCTAATATATTTGTCACTAAAGAAACAACATGATATTGCATCATATCAGTGGCCCTAACAATATATGAACTTTGTTTGTAAAAATCCTATGTGCATAACATACAGTAGTGTTTAACAGGTAGGTGCAAATACAAACAGATATCAACTTGAATTCCTGTCCATTATTAATCACTTGTAGTGCTGTAATATGGCAAATTGTCACTACTGACCTCCACGCAGGTTTGGCAGTATGCTTCCTGCCAGTGAAGAGAGCCTCGTTGACAGCACGCAACTTGATCATTCTCTCAGTCTCAGGCTCAGTCACTGTGTCATACACAATATCAGATAAATTACGAAATGGAACTGGAGGCAAAAAAATCTGAGGTCATTACACTGAAGATTCAGAGATGGGGGATATAATTGTCCGTTAAAGGTTTTATTCTAAAATTGTACAGCAAAAAAAAAGAAGCATACTTTTGTAGGTGCATTCTGACATCCTTCGCCACCCTATAGGGATGCCTTCAGTGGGAGTTCCAGCAGTCCGGCCTGTTCCACCACCCTCCACATTCTCAGTCCCACCGCTGTCTTCCATCTCTGTTTTTATCAGAAACTCCAAAATATCCGTATTTTCTTGGTTCTCGTTCTCCCTCCCTGACTCGTTGGGTAACGGGGAGGAAACTCCTGGGGTGTCGACACCGACTGACTCGGGCACGAGAGTCAAGTTGGAATTGAAAAGGCGTCCCTGCATGGCTTCGTTCATAAGGTGGAACCACGGCCACGAGTCCATTCCCCCTGGCTCCTGGCCATTATGAGGGTGTTTCAAATCCTGAAATAGAAACATAACATCACTTTTACAACAACAACACATGCATACTCACACAGTTAGGTATGTTTGGGAGTCAGGTGGCTGAGCGGTTAGGGAATCGGGCTAGTAATCTGAAGGTTGCTGGTTCGATTCAAAGTGTCCTTGAGCAAGGCACTTCACCCTACTTGCCTTGTCGCTGTACTGCTAAATGACTAAATGTTTAACACAAAATATTGTTGTGCTTACACAAGGGCCCTCCAGTGGAAGATCATCTAATGTTTTTGCAGATGAAGCAGATTCCAACCAAACAAGACAAACATTTTACCTTGTACTTTGTTCGAAGGTTGTCCCATTTTTTAGCAATCTGGTCAGCGGTGAGTTTACCTTGAAGACCCAATCCTCTCAAAATAGTACTGTAAAAACAGAAAAAGATGATTGTAAGTGAGATACATTTAAAATAAACACACAGAATGTTAGTCATGTACTTTGATGGACAAAATCGTTCTGGTGACATACTTCCAGGCAATCTTTGCAGAATTCCTCTTTCCTGTAAACAGAGCATCATTGGAAGCCCGAAATTCGATCAACCTTTTGACGTCCTCCTCAGTCACTGTAATTAGCAAACACAGGTTTATTTTACGTTAACAGTGCCCCCAATTCTTGTCTGAACTTGGCGCTTTCCTCCAGCTCGAGCTTGATTGACAGTGGTTTCATAAAAATAATTATATATAGCGGGACAAGTTATCCCTTATTTCTCACCGTGAGAAATATAAGGTGTTGTGTGAGAGCGTGAGAAATGGTTGAAATGCGTGAGTCTCACGGCAAATGCGTGAGACTTCTGAGCCCTGGTACATACGTTGATATAGCAAACAAGCAAAGCTAAGTACACCCACCAACACGCCCACAAGCGGCCAGCCATAGTTTAGAACTTTCAGTGGATCCCAGCCATAGTGCAGTGGCCGCTGGCGGCGAACGCGTGAATATTTATTTATCGCGAGATTCATGGCTCCATAACTTGCAGAAACGCGTCTATATATGTATGCTAATTAGTTGCAAATCGCTTATCAAAACAACGTCACACGCGTCACAGCACGTCCTTGGGTCCTGAGCAATATACCTGGCGAATATCGACTTCATACAGTGCCCGATTCGCGAGATAATAGAACCACATATACACACACAGATAAATACAGATTCCTGCCTTTAAAGCTACATTTAAAACAGGCCCCAATACCCGAGGCAGTGTCACATTTACTACGTTGGGATCAGTGTTTTTGCTTACAATGTTAGTACTAACTACCATTAGTTGACAAGCTAGAAAAACAACAGCTCTGCTGACTGCAAGCTAGCTGCTGGTAGCTCCTACTAGCTAGCTACCAGATAGCCATTAACGCGAACCAGCAAACCAACCCTCTGTTTTACATACATTTAATACTAACGCAATAAGAACTAGTTAACTTAGTAACGAACTGCACATCGTAATCGAATCGCGAACGAGTACCGTTACTCACTTTTATATGAGCCTTCCACTGCATTAGGCGTTGTGTCCATGGCTGACTCCATTTCGAACATGAATTCCGCAGGAGATGGACTTATCCACTCCACTTCAGGAAGGAAGCGTGCTCGTGCACAACAGGATTTTCAGGCCGACAGTTGTATCCTGTATCCGCTAATGTTGTCAGTTTGTTATAACTTTACGTCTCCCTCAACAGGAAGTGTGTATTTGTTCATTTCCCTAAAGCGAGGGCAGATTTTTGGATACTCCCTAGCTTTCAAGTAGCAATGTAGCTTGCTAGCAATCCCCATTATTTGTTTTCGGTGAAGTATGATTGGTGTTCACCATCCGGGGTATGAAGAGTGATGACACATGGACAAGATCCAAGGAATACGATTGGTTCATCGTTGCATATATAAATACAGTAACAAACATTACTTCGCATTTATTTCCGCAATACAGTCAGATGCAGTTTGCGCGAATTATATCCCAAATTTAATTTGACTTTTGGGTTTAAATATATTTTACTTGTGGCTACTAGCTTCTCTTATCCTTTTTTTTTACGAAACCACATAACTGTCCTGTATAGTGACATCTCCGGCAATACGTCTGGATTTTTTGTTTCAACTTGTTCAACTACCATTCTGTTTGCTCAAGCCTAGCGTTGCTAGGAATGTGTTTAAGTGCAATGGATTTTTGCAAAACGGATGAAGAATTGAACTCTTCCTGTCGTCAGATTATAGCTAAAAGACGGAGCTATAATCAGAGAAAACGAAAGGTTCTGACGGTGTACGAAAAACTTCGAATACGGAAACGTCTGGCCACGAGAGCAATTTCAAGAAAATACAGACCGAGAAGTGGACATCGACGAAGAATGTCAGAGCGATGTGTTGCTGTTCGTAGTAGGGGAATGGGCGTGCAGTACGTGCCAACCTCGCCTCTTGGAGCAATGGCCCCGGGCAACACAACACAATACTTAATGAACTTGGTGTACCAGGATTTTTGCGCTTCTGAAAGATTGACTGCATTTCAACCAGCAGGTTACTCGCCAATGGACATGCAGACATCATTGGACAATGATGCATATGACTTGTCTTTGGACTTTCAACAAAGGGACTTTGAATCAATGCTTTGTCTCGTAAGTGGATGTTGTGCTTGCTGACCCATCTCCCATAGCCCAATAATGTGGACGTAAGCTGGCTTCAAACAAACCTCGAGTCCGTTGGCTTGAAAGGTGTGACGAAATTATACATCGTTTTTTGGAAATGATAACCCAATACATTTAAAGTTATGTTGTGTGAATTGCATGAACTTAAAACCTTCCATGCAAACACCTATGCTCATTCCAATCGTATATGGTTTCAAAAGAGACCATGTTTCGTGTTCTTTAAATACACATTCTGTTCAGAGGACTTTGAATCATCTTGGTGATTTCTCCTGTCTCACAGCGGTGCTGCCACAGCCCTGCCGCTTGCCTCGCTGCCCGGCGCTAACTTCCACGTCACTACCTGTTGCTACCAGGTAAACGTGTCACATCACGCCAGTAACAGGTATCATGGTGGCATTTCTTATTATTCCGGTGTTTTTTTTTTTACCAAAGACGGTATCAAATGTTTAGACAAGAAGCACTGGTGTGATGCGACCTTGTCCTCTAAATTGTCTCAAGTATCTCTCTCAGGCACTGCTGTCCACGACCAACGAGAAGCATAGCAACCAGCTGTTATCTCATGTCAGTCATTGCCTAACAGACTCTTAACCCTCGTGCTGCCTTCGGGTCACATGACCCAAAGGTTCATAACGAACCATCGTTGTGTTTACCCAATTTTACCCAATACAAAAACAAATAAAAATAATTTTCTTTTAACCATCGCAATGTGGGGGGTCTGAGACAGCCCAACGGTTAAAAGAAAATGATTCACTTTGTTTTGGTATGCGGTAAAGTTGTCGCAATACGACGGTGGGTCACAATGACTGATGGGTCAGAATGACCCGAAGATAACACAAGGGTTAAAAGGTCATTGGTGTTGAGTCGACATGTCCCAATGTAGTTTCAGTGACCTGTTTGCTTGTGCAGGTTTTTTCAGAGCCTTGGACTGGACATGAGACTGGCCAATAAACCTGTAAGTGGTGTGACCAACTCCACAATGTGCTTTGGTTTTCAGGTAACCGATTAAAGTTGCCTTTTTGACTTCTGATTGGAAGTGTCGTGTTTCGATATGGATCATGTTTACGATGAGAACATAATGGACTACATAAACAAAGTGCAGATGGGAAACTGTTTGGCATAAATGTAGGGTAAATAAATTGACTAAAGTATGTACTTGTTTCATTTTGTCATTTAAAACCTAACTACATTATACCGTAGCCATGAAGAAAACTGACATGAAAAAGAAGGTACTTCAATCTGGGGGAAGGACCTAAAGGGACATGGGACATGGGTATGACATGAAACTCAAAAGGTGGGGTTTAATACCAGAAAGGAACGACTAGTTGACGCGCCCAGTCATACAATATTTGACATATCCTGAATATTAGGACTATAGCTTAGGAAACATTCCCATCATTGTGTCTACATTGTCATAAAGGATTATCTAATTAAACGTTTGTGTGTTTTACTTTTTATACTAAAAGCATATAATCAGATATAAAACCGGAGGATAGATGCTGTATGGAATCCTGTACTTGTTTATTATGTCAAAGTCTGTATGGAACCTTTATTCAGATGGTCCCTCTTTAGTAACGTTTGGAGTAAAATAATGAAACATCTGAGGAGCAGTGGAAGAGTGCATAACATTACAGAAGTAGCTAGACAACTATTTTAATAACAATACCACACAGATATAGCACAAAGACAAGCACAAGATATAGCAGGCATTGCCCAAAGCACCAGCAATTCTAGTGACACATTCTAGACAGGAAAATTGAATGTTAACGCAAAGTTTTCTTTGATATAGAGATGCACATAGCAGTTGGAATAAATATTTGAAACTGAATTGTTGAAAGGGAGGCTTTTATCCTTTTGAGGCATAAAAAATATTTTGTTCATGATGTATGGTCACCTACAGTTACATTGTCGTGTTTTTTGAGTCATAACTCAAAGCTTGTCAATGAGTTTCTCAAATAACAAAAACATTCTTTCTCTCCTCTCAGACCTGGCCGAGTCCATCTCGCATTCAGTGGAGCCGTTGCTCTGAGCGATCCTGCTTTGCATGAAGGACTCCCGTTCTCTCACCAGTTCTGCCCTTTCCCTCTCGATTAAAGCCTTATCCCTGTCCAGGACAGCTCGGTCTCTGTCCAGCACTGCCCGCTCCCGGTCTATGGACGCCCTGTCGTTCTCCAACGTCGCTCTGCCACGCTCGAGAGTCTCCCTCTCACTGCGCAACACCTCCCTCTCTCTCTCCATCAACAGCCTGTCCCGGTCAAAGTCTGCCTGCTCCCTCTCCAGAATCTCCCTCTCTTTCTCCAACTCGGCTATCTGTCGCTCCAATTCGACCATCTCCCTGTCAATGTTTCTGCTGGCATTGACCATGACAGGCCGTTCATTGTTAGCCACCTCGTGTTTGCGTTCAATGCGCTCCACTGCTACCTCACTGTCAGACACACTAATCGCATACTCGGTTTCCTCAGTTTCAGTCTCAACGGCCTTGTCTGTTGACACTTCTCTTTGCAAGGCCATTTCACACTCGGCGGAGGCCCTTCGAATCTCAGTAGCCGCACTGTTGTAAGAAGTGCTTCTGTCCCCTTTCGTGTTCTCTGCCTCACAACCCACCCCAAGTTGAGCCTTGGCCCAAAATTCGAAAATGTTGACTCCTTCTTCTGGCTTCAGACATATTCTTTTGATGGGTACAGGTGGAGATCCAGTCTCCTCCTCCATGTCGAACAGTGAAGGGTTCAGTATTTGGGCCGTCCCAGCTAGCTGGCCCGTCATGGCTTGATCCATGAGATGAAACCAGCGCCAGGAGTTTGGGTTGACCTTGGTGTCCATACCAATTGGAGGGTTCTTGAAATCCTAAATAAACAGAACAGTTGGCAATGCATATGACATTTATTTATAATCACATACCTTATTGCAGTTCCTGCTTTTCAAGACTTGGAAAATGTATCTGATTACACACCGAATTGATTTGACCATCTGAAGTGTCATCCAGAAAGTCCATGAGTCATTTTCCATAGTTAAAACAAAGGTAAAAGAAGCCAGAGTCTACTCTCCCATATTGAACTACCTTATATTTCATCTTCATATTTTCCCATTTCTTCTTCAACTGCAGAGCTGTGATTCTTCCTTGGAGGCCCAACTCCTTCAACATGGCTCTGAATGAAAACAAAGTAAAATCAGTGTGTTTTCTTTTAACCGTCTAAATGCATGTATTTATTAATTTGTATATAGAAGTGGCATTTTGTCATCAGACAAAAGGTTAAACGATTATTGTGGTTGCAAAGATAAAACTCGAATACTGAGGGGATGACAAACAAACATTAAAGAACTTCCCGTCAGTAGCCTACAATGTTCCCAGAAAAGCAGCATCATAAATGAAATCTAACCTCCAAGCAGGCATCGCAGAATTTCTTTTACCCGTGAAAATTGCATCATTTGTCGCACGTAACTTTATTAATCCCGTAATGTCATTCTCCGTCACTAAAAGGAATACATACAATAATACCGAATCATTAGAAAACTACAGCAATAAACTATCTCGATATATTCTAATGCAACAACAGTTTTTCCACCTTTTATTTTATAATAATAAATGACTTGACTATATCGGCAGCAATATTCTTAGTGAGAACTTACTTTTGTAATTGCATTCAACACCAATCGGTCTTGGATCCATAGGTTCCATCCTTCACATGAACATACAAACAAGGGTACTAAAATGAAGGGTGCTAGCAGTACACACTAGCTAGATGTCCATACCACGGTGAGAGCAAATATGGCGGCGGCGACAGCAGCTTGTTCTTCCCCTCATGCAAACTACATAACTACCCAAAACCCGTTCACCACATTCAATGTAGACGAATCTGATTTATCAAATTGTCACGACGTATGAAAAACAACGGTGGTTAAACGTCATTAAACCGCGAGCCACTTTTCCTGCTTTGAAACTGAACAAGTATCGTACTAGGTAGTAGTTAGGGCACGTGTGAAACAGTGTTCTCGTGAAGGCTGAGTGTAGCGAAGGCAGCGTCAGGGAATGGGCGTATTTGATTGGAGTGTTTTTTGTACAATTTTTATGTAGGCTACTTCGCCAAATAATGCACTAGATCTACCTGTTGAAGGTTAGCTCCAGAGCCATAGCTCTATTGGTAGGAGGTGTAGGCAACTCAGGGGGACCTAGATTAAACAGATAAATCGATTACTGTTTTGGAATTGTCTTTTGGAAGCATGTCGAGGACAAAGATAAAACATGATTATTTTAAGTTGAATTGGAAGGGCATATATCTAGATGTTTACAGTGCACAGTTTTATCACTATAGCATATTATTTTATTGTGTGTGACTCCAATAGTCTACTATGTGGCATGAAGGAGGTTGCAATTGGAAATGTTGGGTACAATAAGGACAGGGAAAAATGCCAGAGTCCTGATAACTCGACTGGATGGTTCATAACGAACTATCGTTGTGTTTACCCAATTTGACCCAATACAAAAACAAATGAAAATAATTTTCTTTTAACCTTTGCAATGTGGGGGGTCTGAGACAGCCCAACGGTTAAAAGAAAATGCTTCACTTTGTTTTTGTATGCGGTATATTTGTCGCAATACGACGGTGGGTCACAATGACTGATGGGTCAGAATGACCCGAAGATGACACAAGGGTTAAACGTTGTGATGTGTCATGACCACTAGATGGCAGCCTTTACATTTTACATTTTATTCATTTAGCAGACGCTCTTATCCAGAGCGACTTACAGTAAGTACAGGGACCCCCCGAAGCAAGTAGGGTGAAGTGCCTTGCCCAAGGACACAACATCATTTTGCACGGCAGGGAATCGAACTGGCAACCTTCAGATTACTAGCCCGATTCCCTAACCGCTCAGCCGCCTGACTCCCTTAAGCAGCACAGTCTGAGTCTGTTTTGAACAAAACTGCAGAGTGCACACGCACAAGATAAAGGATAAACTATTAACATCCTTTCTGTATTCACTGTGCAATAATAGTGGATTTCCCCAAATAACTACTTTCCCAAGTTAAATAAAAAAAACTATTTCAGATGTGTGGAAAGTTGATGCGAAGCTTTGCGCACGCGCAGATTGGTAAAAAGTCTGTCCACTAACTGCGACTGCGCAGTGCATAACAACATGAGTGCGAACACACAAGCAATCAGTTGTATTTCCATGATTTTTAGAAGCAGGTAGACAAACCTCTTATCATACAAACAACAACTTGGGTAGTAAAAATGTGGTATGCGTTTGGTTTCAATGGATTTAATCAAATAATGTCCAAAGAGGAGTGTGCTGGAGAAAGTAGCGACATCGTCAAAGTTACAGTCCCTACAAAAATCCGATGCTGCAAGTTCCAAGGGAAACCTGTCACAAACAACGAACAGAGCTATGTGGGGACAAATACAAGACGAATCAGAGCGAGTTGGAGTCGACGAGCGACACTACATGATGCTGAAGGTAGGATAATCCATTAGTCGCCACTTTTCACAGTTTTAACTTCGAAATTGTAACCGAATTGAATAGCTGAGTGCATCCGCAATGTTTGCAGGTGAAGATGGACGTGTATGCTTGTCAGGTTTTGGGGAAGGGCCCCTTCACCAGGCTTGCTGTGGCAGTTGCCTGCAGGACAGCCGCGGGTGCAGAGATGCAGACATCAGTGAAGGTTTTTTGACCTTGGCTTTCTCAGACAGAGTGAAGTGCTGGGATTTGAACCGCAATGACACAAAACCAGTGTGGAGCATGGAGATAAAGACTTCAGATGAAGCAGGTATTGCCTCGAATACTGGTGTTGTAATTGGGGAGAGTGAGAGTACAGTCAGTGCGCTATCAGAATTAGAAACAGGTTCAAGGCGCTCAAAATACTTCATTACCAAGGCAAGGGCAATGGATCTTCAAGTTCAAGTCTTTTATGGTCAGATGCACAGACAACACAAGATCAGACTGGACACTGAAAGTCATTTAGTCATTGAGTCCTGTGGTCAGAGGGATTATCACATACAATTTCCCATTTATCTCTTACCCTTCTTTTATTATGTCATTTATCTATGTGTAGGACAACAACTTGCATTTCCGTTAGTTCCAGGAGGATACATATCCTCTAAACCTCCATTCTACCATTCCCTCTCACCACAACTGCGGGCCCGGAGCCTCGTTGTGGGGACAGAGCACGTCATACTATTGACTGCCTCCGGAGCTGTCTACACCTGGGGCTATGGCAGGTAAAGGTTGGTCTTGACTGCCCTAGACTCTCTCCATCTCAGTCAGATAGCACCAGGTGCAGCCCAAACTAGGTTAATTCCAACATAATTATATGGTTTTAGATTAATGTTAAGTTCACCTGACAGTTAAGACTGCTGTGGTTAATGCCATGGTGTGTCATTTGGTTGGCAGCCACGGTCAGCTGGGTCATGGAGAGTTGAGTGCAGAGGAGGAACCCAGAGCAGTGGAGGCATTATGGGGGCTGCCTATGAGCAGCGTGGCTGCTGGGGGTTGGCACTCTGCTGGCATCAGTGGTAAGGTTAAGGAACAGGTCTGAATATATCTCCTGGAGGCTATACCTAGGTCAACCAGCCCTTCCTATGCTTTAACAACAGAAAATATCCGCAATAGCATGCACAGTGATGTCTGGCCTTGTCCACAACAGTTGGGGGTGATCTGTATGTGTGGGGCTGGAATGAGAGCGGCCAGTTGGGTCTGCCAGCACAGGCACTGAGAGGAAAGAAGCAGAGGACCAGGCAACACACAGGTGAGACGAAACCGTGTTTATTTACCCTGATTCATTTACATTTGTGATAGTACACAAGTACAAAGTACACAATAGTTGATGGAAAGTAAAATTTGACTTTGCATAATAGAAGCTCAGTGGCAAGTCTAAGAATCATAAGTAGGCATATACAGTGTGTATTCATAATTCACATCGAGTTGATGCGTAGGTGCTAGCACGTCCACATGTGTGGAGACTGAAGAAGGAGAGAAGAGTGTGGAGGTGTTCATATCTATCCAGGCTTTCCCTGGCCTGCTTGACATCACAGAGTCATGTGACATCAGCATGGTTAGCTGTGGGTCACGCCACACGGCAGCTGTTACAAGTAAGAACCATGCTACTAAAACAAACCAATGTAATGACTTTTCTTTCAAGTAAGTCAAACACAAGGCAACTGTGAATTTGTTTTATGTTTCAGGCACAGGTGATCTCTACACTTGGGGCTGGGGTAAGAGTCCAATTACTATCTACATTTTTGGGGGTAGGGTTGGGAATTTAAATACTTTTTGCCATGCCTTGATTTACTAATGGTGAATGACTATATCGGCCAAACTGATTGAAAAAGCGTCACTTAGCTGTAAGCATTATAACCATATTCATAGATATACTTGTGACACTTTCAGGTGAATATGGCCAGCTTGGAGATGGGACTTTAAGGAGTTCAGACGAGCCAGGAAGGCTAGACTTCTTCAAAGACAAGGGTTTACATGTGGTGGACATAGTGTGTGGACCATGGAATACTTTTGTGGGTGTTAAAGAGGAAAGGACTCCCTCCTTAACATCAATATAACTGGCTTTGAAACTGAGGACTCTAATGACTTAAACAACAAATCGAAATGGTTTATCTTGAGGTACTGTATTTGTAAAATATATAAACGGTTATTTTTTCTAATAGATTATATAAAAGGTCTACATTCTAAAAATATAAGTTTAAATTTTTCTATAAATACGTTTTTTACTTATTTATACAATACAGTGAAAAGTATTATTGCACAGACAATCTGTAAAAGACAATAGCTCATTCACACAGAATTGGAAAAGCTACCAAATGGAGAATGTATAAATTAAGGCAATTTAAATGTATTCATCAAGAAGAAAAAATTGCAGAAATATGACATTTGCAGAGGAGTTTTCATGTCCTGGTGTAGACCTTACAACACAATCTTGAAAGAACTGGAGAAAAATATAAATAAACATAATTAGATACCATCACAGTGACCATCATGGATAGGCTAGTGAAAGATCTACTCACCTGACAAAATCAGGTGATCTTGAGATGACATGCTGGAACTCTGAGAGATTCACGGTTCCATCTTTGTCGATGTCAGATTCTTCAAGAATCTGTAATTTTCAAAATGACTTGAACATATTCTATTCATCAGCACCCTTAAAGCATAGCCAAGCAAATTTCGCTCTCACTTTATTTAGTTGATCATGAGACGGTAAACTCACATTGTTGATGAGTTGTCTCATCTCCTCAGGAGTAAGCCGTGTGTCATCTGTTTCACCTGTCAGGCAGTTCACCAGCTTTTCAAGGTCTCCACCATCCAGTGTGCCATCGTCATCAAAGTCTCATCACACAAATCATTTAAAGAAGGATTTTTACATACCCATTAGATTGTAATCAAATGTATTGACAATCAAACACTGTCCCGCATAAAAGTTGTCAATCAGTAATTCTATTACCGAAAATCCGGAACGCGTAGTGGGACTTGATCTCCAGGGTAGCTGAATCACTGAAGGCACTTAGGAGATCGAGAAAGTCCTCGAAGGTCAGACTTCCATCTTTGATATCAGACGTGGAGAAAACTTGACAAATCCTCTTCCTAAATGGGTTTGACTAGAGGAGGTGGTAAGAGGATGTACATAATATTGTTATAACAGTTTAACTAGGGCAATTATCAAGTTCCTACAATTAATAACATTAAGAGTTTCAGTAATCTTCACCTTGAGCTCTGGTATGGTTAGGATTTTGTCCATGGGTACTCTGGAATTGGAATGGTTTCGCTCTTCTTTTGAGAGCAGTTCACAGAATCTCTTGTGAGCACTGAGAACAATTATCAAAGCCATAAAATCAATAACCATTGTGCCAAACGCAGGCTCAAGCTTTAAAATGGCCAAGGAGTCATTTTACGAGGAAGTTTGAGTTAATTATCCACTGCAGTGTAAAAAAAGAAAGAAAAAGGTAGACAGAACAAACATAAATGCAATACAGATAATATCAGCTAAATACTTACAGTAGAATTTCTTGTTTTGTTAAAAATGTCAGCTCCTGCATGAGGAAAAACTTGTTAACCTTTGAACTTCCACAACCCCAACTTTTAAGAATACAAATATAACAAAGGGAAGACGAAGAAGTAGTTTGTTTAAAGGGGTACATTTGCTATTTTGGTCAGGTTTTGAGGTTTGATTTGATTCAATTCGAGTATCTTGTTATCTTAGCTAACCTAGGCTAACATTAGCTACTAAACTAACTTAAAACATCTGGAGATCTTACCTGGTATTCGGAGAGTACATCCTTACGTAGTTGACTTGCGGTTGTTCCCATGTTGTTACTTTAAGAGGTTTTATTAGTTTACACTGTATTCAACAACACCTGTTGTTTTCGCCGTCAACTGGGAGGAGAAATTTTGTTCTGCTTCGATAACTTTTCTAACTACTTCCCTTTCCTGTCTTGTTTTGTGTTCCCCTAGTAACACACTAGTATGGTGCCACACTCCCAACAGCAGGTGGCGTACACCCCTAATGTAGCCAAAAAAGATGAAACCGATGAAAATACAAGAGAATGTCTGAAAATACCTTTAGCATTTGTGTGGTGTGTGCTATCCGTATTGGATTTTTTGGTAGCTAGCAGTTTACATGAAGCCTGTGCTTCTATCTTATTCTATGCTCTATGCTGTTGGTAAATAAACATTTGACTGACCTAGTCTAGTTTTAAGGCATGACAGAGTTTACGGGGGATGTGAGTCTCATTAAAACTTCCTCGCTGAAATTGCGCCTCTTGCAAACAACATTACCGGATCCCAAATATGGAAGTCCGTGAGTCCTCTGCCATACGTTTGGTATACTCCAACCAGGATTTTGTGGATGATGTTTGTCGGCCGAATATACTTGATGACAAAAAGGCCATCCCGTCGTCTTTTGACACAATGTTGAAAGCTGCCTGGTCCGACAGAATGCGAAAAGGGGTTTTTCGTTATCACCTAGGTGACTTGCAGACACGGATTCTACCTGGCCCGTCTAGGTATGTCGCCCAACTGAATGTTAAACGAGGAATAGAGAGAAGAAAGCCCGAGGAAATATTGAATATTAAGCAAAACTATAACCCTGAGCAGTTCAACTTCAACAAAATAAAACCAGAAGAAGTCATATTTGAGATGACTCATCACGAGCAATTCAATGAGAGTGAATTGGGTAGAATAATGGTTATCGTTAATGTTAGCCCCTTGGAGTTTGGACATTGCTTATTTATTCCTGAGCCCAGCAGCTGCTTTCCACAGGTTTTGACGCCTTCAGCCATTCGGACTGGGATTGAGGCCTTGCTTCTGAGCTCTGATCCCGGTTTTCGGGTCGGATTCAACAGTCTTGGTGCATTTGCTTCCGTCAACCATCTACACCTCCACGGTTATTATTTGGACCACGAGCTTCAGGTCGAATGTGCCTCAGTCCGGCCTTTAATTCCTGAAAAGGGATTATATTGCTTAGCACATTTTCCTGTTGGATTTTTATTCTACACGGAAATAGATCACCTGGATAATGTTGTACGTGCTATTAGTCAGGTCACTGACTACTTGTTGGAGGGGAACCAGGCCCACAACTTGTTCTTCACCCGAGGATGCCCACCGGGGGACACCCACGTGGGTTCACGGCGCGGCGTGCGCATTGTTGTGTGGCCCAGGATATCCTGCTTTGGTGCTAAAGAAGAATCTGCCTTCAACGTGGCTCTTTGTGAGCTGGCAGGACATTTGCCATTTAAAAACAAACAAGATTATGACAGTAGCACAGAGGACGAAGTAAAGTCTATCATTCAGAAGTATCTCATTCCTCACGAAGAATTTCTTCAGTTGGAAAAACAACTAATCGCCCATTTGCGGATGGATTTATGCCCTTGATTTATGCAGTGTCTTGTAACAATGTAAAGCCTGTAGAAGCCTGAATTATCTAGGCCTATATAGGCCTATATTATCTACACAGATGTACCACTGTATAGATTAACTTAACACGTATTGAAACGTATTGAATTTGTGGATGACTTAACTTTAAATATGAAATAAAATATTTATTTGTAATAACAGTACATATATGTCTATTATTCTAAATTGCCATCGAATATAATGCCAATCCAGTAGCATTTATTTCGAATGCAAGAAAATAACTTCTTTGGAATGTGTCGCCAAGGTAACGATTGTTCAGTGGTAGCAGCTTCAAGATGTCACACGGGCATATCTGCAAGAGGGAGGCCAAACAAATAAAATGTCGACTTTGTGTTAGGGAACTGCGAGATGAAAATTACAGTCTGTAATGCAAAACATTTGAATTTCATGTAGGGAATCAAATTCAAAGGAAATTCAAATGACTACTACTGAGAAAGACAGTGCTAAAGAGGTGAGACAACGTGGATGTAAACAGTACGACAATGACTGTGCAAAAAGTAACGTATTGGAGAGTGAAGAGCCCCCCCTATCTGACTTCAAAAGGAAAAGGAGGTCAAGGTATTATTACTACACTCGAGATGTCTTCTCTTTTTATTTTATCTATCAGAAAATTGGTTCTGTCGGTCTCCTAATTGTGGTTGTTATATTATCAGGCCACCTGGAATAAATCTCATAAACTGCAAATATGAGTGTGGTAAGATTTTGCTTTAGGCTACTGTCAGTTTGTCTTATTTGTCATCGGGGATACAGAACAACAGTTGATTTTAGTGCATTATCATTAATACACATTCACAACACAATGAGCAGGCGTGTCACTTGTGATGTGTGTGTGTGACCAGTGAGGCGAGCAGCCCTGGAGGTTGGTCTACGGGAGGTTGGGGAGATGGAGGACTGGGTCATCTACTGGACTGACTGTTCTGTCTCTTTGGACCGTATTATGGACATTAAGCGGTACCAGGTGGGGGCAGTCATTACAATGTTTGTTTTTTTCCTTCTTTTTTTTTTACCTATTAAAATAATTGGTGTTTGTCACATATCACAATGCACATTACGTCAATGAAATGGGGTGTCATGGTTTTACAACTTGGTCACCATGCCCCTCCAAAAACAAAGAATCATGGAGAGAGAGGATTTATTAGAAATCCTACACCTATAATGGCTTAACCCCCTCAAGCCTATCTTATTGGTTCATAATTTTATAACTTTTGTCGAGTGCCTCCAGAAACATAAGAAATAAAAAGAAAGTGATTACAACCTTGTGTGTATTTGCTGTCATGGCATATATAGAAAATCAACCACTTTCCTGGGATGAATGAGATCTGTCGGAAGGATCTGCTGGCCAGGAACATGAACAAAATGCTCCGTCTCTTCCCAAAAGAGTACCACATCTTCCCTAAGACCTGGTGCTTGCCTGCAGAGTAAGAGCTCAAACTCTTGACTGGCAACATCCACACATAAAAATACATTTAAAAATACTTTTATTAGGAATGGATGTTCATAGAGTTGAATGACATCACCCACATCTGTTTCAGTTATGTTGACTTCCAAGGTTACTGTCGGATGTGGAAACACAAAACCTTCATCTGCAAACCTGACAACAGTTGCCAGGGTAAAGGGATCTACATCACCCGTCAGCCCCGTGACATTGACCCTGAGGAGCACATCATCTGCCAGAGCTACATCTCCAAGGTAACCACACCAGGGCAACTATAGCAGAGCAAACATTGCCTGCCTGTTCACCCATGACCTGGAGCCCTGCAGGGTTGCCACTCAGTCGAGTGAAGGAAATTACACAAAGTTGTGAAAGTATCTCAAGTTTGCTCTGTACTCATCGTTAATGATTGATTTTGATTCTATATTGTTATCTACCTGTCACAGCCATTCATTATCGATGGCTTTAAGTTTGACCTTAGACTTTATGTGCTGGTGACATCATGTGACCCCCTGAGGATATTCCTTTACAATGAGGGTCTGATGCGCTTTGCTACATCGAAATACAAGCTCCCTCACAGCAACAACCTGGTAAAAAGCACCGTCTAATCATGCACATCATCCAGCGACCTTTAATAAACTTTCAGCTTCACAATGCAGAAATGTTACGCTTGGTTTTCCGGTATGTGCTTCTGTCTATAGGATGACATCTGCATGCATCTCACCAACTATGCGATCAACAAGCACAACAACAATTTTGACCGTGACGTTGAATCTGGCAGTAAAAGGTAGTCTAATATCAGATATATAACTATACAATAAAGTAGACTCACCGTCTGGTTCACTGATATTAGCCCCCTTAAAAATGGTATTTTAAATACCTTCTTTCTAATAGGTCAAACATTTGGTGCTCTAAACACCTGTTAATCAATCTATTCTGCTTCTCAGGAAACTGTCATCCTTCAGGTCATGGTTGTCCCAACACACATATGACCCCATGGTGGTGTGGAGCGACATGGAGGAAGTGATCATCAAGACCCTAATCACAGCCCAGCCCACCTTGAAGCAGAACTACCGCATAGGCTTCCCCAGCCAGGTGGGCCCCAGCTCCTGCTTTGAGATCCTGGGCTTTGACATCTTACTGGACTTCAAGCTCAAGCCCTGGCTTCTGGAGGTGGGTGAAATAGAAGTCAGAGGACACACCAGACAAATAGCTCTGATGTAGGATTATCTTCTTTCTATTTGCTGAGGTAAATCACACCTGCAGAGGTTATAACTCTGTGCTCTCTGCAGGTAAACCACTCTCCCAGCTTTGCCACTGACTCCCCCCTGGACTCGGAGGTGAAAGAGGCCCTGCTGACTGATGCCCTGACCCTGCTGAACCTGGGGGCGATTGACCGCAGGAGAGTCCTTGAGGAGGACAAGCGCATGGTCAAGGAACGCCTCCTGCAGAAACACCAGCCTTGCCACAAAACACGGTCAGCAATCATAGTGTGGAGTTGGATGTATTTGTATTATTAGACTGTTGTTCGTATTCCCCACGTTAATCTTTTTATTGGCCGAATTGTACCATCTTTTTTGGTCACGTTTTAGTTTTTGCCCAAAGAGGGCAGACTTTTACCATGTATTCAGCTGGATCTGGATCTGAAGTAGACTAAAACCTTGTTGAACGAGTCTTTCAGGGTGCACTTCCCTATCCTGACCACAGGAGGGAGCAGCTGCTGAGTAGCCAGGCGTGCTGGATGGCTGAACTGGAGAAGTATGAGCAGGAGCACTGCAGGGGCTTTCTCCGGATCTACCCCAGAGACGACTCCCAGAAATACGACAGGTTCCTCCAACAGTCCGGCCTGCTCTACCAGGAGAACGTGGCATCCAAAGCCAGGGAGGAATGCTCCAGGTAAGGGAACAGGCTCCATTCCAACACCCTGATAATGGGGCCTGCGGGTTCTGTGGGGAGGACAGAAGGCTGGAGGGTGTCATCTCTCCCTCACGCCTGTCCCTCTCAGAAAGATGCTTAGGGAGTTGCAAATGAAGGAGGAGCTGGCGGGTCGCACCCGGTTGCAAGGGAAACGCTGGAGTCGGGGCGAGGCCCGAGGTCTACAAGGGGAGTCGCAGGGGGAGAGGAGCTGCAGCCAGATAGCAGAGAAGACCGATGTGGCCCTCAAAGACCCTGCAGGTGTAAGGAAAACATGTGGTTTTGTCCAGCTCAATCCAAGTCACGTTTGGGTATTACGATTTTGATCGAGACTCGTCCTGTGCGATTTCTGTGGTGTGTGTATGAAGGGTGAGATGGAGAACTCGAGGCTTCCGGGTCAAATCGTGGAGGAGGAGGAAGAAGAGCGTCTGAAGAGTTTGGAGCTGAGGGAGATCTTGCTGAGAAAGCTGGGGGTGGTGGACTTCATTTACAGCCTCCTCATTCCCACCCCTGGGCCCAAGAAGGTCTTCTTTCCACCCTGCCATCGACTGGTAGGCACCAGCAACAGCTCTACAGACTCTCAAGGCTGTCCTACAACATTTTCCATGAGGGTTTTCTGCAGTGTAATTATAGAGTTGTGTATTGTATTGCTTTGCGAGGCTTTGGTTCAGTTGCTCAGTCTAAAGAGCCCTCTCCTGTTTCCTCCTCAGGAGTATCGGTCAAGGAAGCAATTTCACCCAGTCCTACGAGTCATGGGCAAGCCCTCCGCAGCAAAAGTAGGCCACCTTCAGCCCTTATTAAGGTCCCCTTGCTGGAGCAAAGACCACAAGTACAGACAGCTATCTATGAGGGTCATCAAACTTGGCCTCCCAGCTCAGGTTGAGCAGGGCTTCTGCAAACGACTCTGTAAGACTGATCCCATTTAGTGGTGGTTGTTAGGTATAGATCGACTGAAGTTATTGTGTTCTAATGTATTTATTAGTATAATTAGTTACCATTCATATATATGGAGCCAGTTATTTCATTGATACTTTTTTGCTACAAGAACAGAAAGGGTAGATGTACAGTAATGTGTGGTAAATATGTGTTTTATTAAACATAGAATGTGGGTACAAACTTTGCTTCACTGCTATGTTTTCTCCTTCCAGCGGGCTTTACTGAAAACTGGCGGGACCCAGGATTCCTGACTGGGGAGAGGGGGGAGCACAGTGACTCCACTGAGGACAAGCAGGGCCACTGCCTTACCACCTCCCGCCCAACGGGCCCCCAGTGGAGGGTAGGTCAGTTGTCCACTCGCTCCACCCCTAGCATTGAGGAGACCACATTACCCCCCCTCACCCCTGGCCAAGCAAAGTGGGTGAGGGGACTTCGGAAGTAACATTTCTACTAACTATTACTGGACTGTATTCTTGTTTTGAATTGGCTTGAAATGCTTGATGAATTCCTCATGATATTTTCAGCAGAAGATCGATCTGGCCCAAAAAGTTTATACTTGATACTGTTTTGTTTTCTCCTAAGTTCCTGGAATTGCAATGTAAACTGTAATTCTAAAAGTGCTTGGTTTTCATACTTTCTACTACTCACATACAGGCAACATGATAGTGACATTACTTTAAGGCAAAAATCCTATACAGATATGGGAATGTTTACACACTGTTTATTTTGTGAAATCATCAACTTAGCAATAACACATTCAAACTTAACCAACATATTTATGATGAAATAGACATGAAAGATCGATTGACCAGAGATATTGTATCTTCACCCAATAATAAGTGTGATTCACATAGTGTCTCTTATACTCACACTTATGTACTCACAACAACATTGGTACCAAATGTCAGAGAAGGCAAGACACTGCTTATAGATATATATTTCATCCCTGTCGCAACTCCAGGGTGTGTGCTTGTGACCATGCCTGGATTCTGTAATCTACCTCCATGATGGTTGACAGAGTAAAACCTGTCATGCATCTTTCTGATTCCCCAAGAGCCCTGTGAGCAGGGCCACGCATTGTTAACTCTTAATGCTTGACAGGATAAACAGACTGAGTAATGGGCAGCACTAAGCACAGACTGAGTGACGACCAGACCTGTTCTATATTATATATATTAGATATCGTATATATATATTTTGTGTTTGCCTGTAATAGCACACAAACACATTTTACTCTTGAGAGTTTTCTTTTGCCAAATTATCATGTCAAACATATGATTTGGGAACAGCATAATGTTTACATTCTACATGTTATGCCCATGTGATGAGAATTGTGTTCTTCAGGTTAAAGTGCTGTGTAAACACATGTAGAACATATTGGTGTGTGTACACTAAGAACAGGACATGACTACAAACTACAAACACTGAGCAAAGGTTGTAGAGAATTGGAATTTATACTAATATATTAAGAACAGTAATAAAAGGAAAGGAATAACACACGGTACAGTAACATTTAAAACGATCAAGTCCAACAGCAGAGTAACGTTCTAGTTCATTCTAGCCTACATGGAAATATGAGTAGAGAGCAGTCAGGAGGAGGGTCAAGGGCTGTACCGAGTAAACACGCCTTCACACACACCTCCACACACACCTCCACACACACCCAAGATGCTGAGACCCGTTGAATCTCCTGTCATCCCAACTTCCAGAGCAGTTTAGTACTGACACAGAACAAGAGAAAGCAGCTTTGTCACTCCACATCTTTCACAATGGGCTGCATCCAAAGCTTCAGACATTGCTGTGACCGGCCGAAAAATACCAATGTTCGGATCAGTCTTCCAGCGGTGTGTTTTGTGTGGCAAATCGCAATGATCATCTTGTTTGGGGTGTTCGTACGTTACAACGCGGAATCAGACACACACTGGGTGGAAGAGAAAAAATTATTAAACGTGACTGATGCTGAAAATGATTTCTATTTCAGATATCCAAGTAAGTATCCTCCTTTCATGTTCTCCTCTTTATAAAAGGATGTCATCTTTACTCAATTACACATTAATTCATTTATATGTATTATCATACTTACAAAGGCTGTTAGGAAGTTGATAAAGAAATGGAAACAAATATTTGTTGTTATCTTATTTTGGTCATAGAATAAGCGTAAGTACTTTGATACTTTGAATGCCTGTTATATATCTATATGTATATACTGTGCATTCAGACCAGTCATTTGTGGACAGGAACGTTTTCTGCTATAAAACAAGATTATAAAACTTAAGATATTTAATGACCTTTCAATGAAAACTCCCAGGTTACAATATTGGGCAGTGTTTGGGGTAGTTGTATTATGAGCAGACATGATGAGTTCAGGTTCCAGACTAGGCATGATTTTGGGGGCCGGTCCTGGCTCAGATCACAAGCTCTCCCACGAGTATTCTCATATGATGACGAGGCTCAGAGACAGGCACAGTGTGTGTGTCCTAGAGGCTTCATGTTCCCTCAAGTTTCCTTCACTACCACCTTTCTACGTCAGAAGAGCAGATGTCCACTAAATGTGGTCACCTATTTAAACAATTTCTTTGTCAAATATTTCCACAGCTGTTTTGTGAAGCCGTTAATGACAGACTGTATATAGGAGTGCATATGCGTGTGTTCATGTGTCTTGAGACTTTATATTGTTTTAATAACAATATGATTGTAAACCTGGCACTGTTCCAAGCCATATTGAATGTCAGTGTCTGTGGGTGTGGTTGTGGTTGTGTTCGGCTTCATTGCACACACCGGGTGTCTTTGACAAGACTATCACCAGGCCATCGCTAGAAAGGTTTTGAATGTCAAGTGATGAATCTATTTTTTTGACAGTCTGTTCTCAAGAAACAGATCAAGCTTCCAACGTATAGTATAGCGTTTCCATGGAATGTGTCACTCTACAAAGAGCATCATTTGACTCCTGTATGCCAGCACGGGGGAGCTGAACTGGGAATAGGGCCACGTTGTGTACAAAGACGTGATGTTCAAAAACACAGCCAGTGACATGCTTATACAATACTTTAGGTTATTGTCTTTCTATTGTAGGTATATCTCATATTTCACTGTGCGTTAGAAGGGGCCTTTGTTAAGTGGAATTTCCCTGACTGCTGTGGCTGCTGTACATGATAATAGTGGCTAGCTGCGGGTCTTCATTCATTTACGGTGGCATGTTCTGCCTTTGACCGATATACTGTAGTTCCATGATGAACCCTTATGGAGGCTGGGGGAATGAAAATGATGGGTCATCCTTACGGGGAAGTGTTGATCTCTTCCTCTAGACGTGTCCTCAAGAAAGTCCTACGTGACCCTCATTTTCTGAGAAATCAATCAGTGAGTGCCTTGACCTTCCCTGACAAGTTATTCTCAGTCCTTGAGTTCCAGTGTCTGTATGTGACTAGCTACAAGCAGCTGTTAGTGTAAACAGCAGATCACGCTGAGAGGCCTGTGGGGCCCCACAGTTGTGTTTGATAGTATTATTTGACAGTTATGTTTGACAGTAATATTTGACTAACATTGTACAGGTTCAGGGGCTACAACCAAGCTGTCATCAGACAGATTAACTGGAGTCTCACACCTGCAGAGGGAACATGGATGAACTGATGAATGCTTGATGCTAATCTCTACTTTGATTTCCCTCAAATTCACGAATTTTCACATTTCTCTACATGTGAATTCTTAATTTTATGTAAATTGCTGTGGGGTGTATATAGACCGGGAGGACTGTACACAACCTACAACATAAAACATTACATTTTGTTTGAATATATAAATATACATTTGGTGATATATCTTCTCCTCCTCCTCTGGCCTCTACAACCTTCAATGTTGATCTACATCTTCATCTAACCTCATTCTCTTTCCCCTATCCACCATCCCGTCCTCCCCTGTCCTCCCTTCATCCTCACCATTCTTGCCACCCCATCCTCTTCCCCCCTCTCTCCCTCCTCCTCTCCCTCCAGGTTTCCAGGATGTCCACGTGATGATCTTTGTGGGTTTTGGTTTCCTCATGACCTTCCTGAAGCGCTACAGCTTTGGCGCCGTGGGCTTCAACTTCCTGGTTGCCGCCTTCGGCATCCAGTGGGCCCTGCTCATGCAGGGTTGGTTCCACTCTCTGGGCGAGGATGGCAAGATCAGAATTGGCATTGAGAGGTACATTTTGGGTCTATTTCTTTGTATTTCATACAAGATTTAAATTTAAATTTAAATTAGTCAGTGGAACGCGTATTACAGAAATCCATTTTACATGTGGATTTTATGGATGTTGGATATACAATGTTTCCAGGAAGGAGTCTGGTGGAGAAACCTGTCTTTGTGATAATACTGCTGATAAATCTGCTTCTGCTGATGCTCATCTGCCCATCTGTGGACACAGTAATCTGAGGAGAAACATAAACACATTAGTGCAAGTCACGCACTATCATACTGCTGCGGGTCAGCGATGATACTGTACAGTAAGTGTGCACGCGTGCATGAAAGAGAAATGGTTTCAAACCAGTTCCGTACCCAGGGAGTCCAGGAAGAATCATGGAGACAAGATAAGAGAGAGACTAGTCGACAGTGTGTTATGTCAATTACGCAATCTTCCAGTATCGGAAACACCAAATGTCCAGTCTCGGATGCAGTCACCAATACTGCTGTTCTCCCTCAACCAAAACCGTTTGCCTTAGGATTGCTGTTTTTTCATTTTTGTATCAAACATCTTTATTCTCCCCTTTTCTCCATTCTTTTTGTCTTCTCCATTCTTTTCCCTCCCTCAGTCTGATCAATGCAGACTTCTGTGTGGCCGGGTGCCTGATTGCATACGGTGCAGTTCTGGGGAAAGTTAGCCCGGTCCAGCTGATGGTTATGACCCTATTTGGTATCACCCTGTTTGCTGTAGAGGAGTACATTATCCTCAATCTCATCCATGTGAGTCAATGGCTGATATCCCTTTCCTGGGCCCTCAGGGATTGGTTTTCATGTGTTTGCCATTTTGTGTATTTTTGCTAACATGTAGGACCATAATAATAAAAAGGCACACACACGTTTCATATCTTTTTCTCAATTCTAGGCCAGAGATGCTGGAGGCTCCATGGTGATCCACACATTTGGGGCTTATTATGGTCTGTCCATTTCGTGGATGCTCTATCGCCCAAACCTGCACCAGAGCCAGACTCTCCAGGGGTCTGTCTACCACTCTGATGTCTTCGCCATGATTGGTGGGTCATCAGGAAACACAATGACAGCATATAGGATGTAATTTGTTACATGGTTTGCTACATGTCTTAATCTGGTGCCCGACCCTTCTCCTGTAGGAACCCTGTTCTTGTGGATGTTCTGGCCCAGCTTCAACTCAGCCATCACGGACCATGGCGATGGTCAGCACCGGGCCGCCATCAACACCTACCTGGCCCTGACCTCCACCGTGCTCACCACAATCGCCATCTCCAGCCTCTACAACAAGCATGGCAAGCTGGACATGGTAAAGGCCTCTAGTCTAAGTCGAGTGTTGATGTATGTCGTTCCAATACATCATGGAACATGATGTATTGTTGTAGTAGAAGTTGAGCAGAACATGCTTGTGAGAGGCGGTATTTGTTGGATCTTGCCTGGGTTTGTGTTAGGGTGAGGAAAACCCAAGTGAAGTTAATGGTTGTGGGGCTTGTGAGGCTTTTGATGCTTGTAACCATCTTTAACTTATTTTTTTATAAAAAACTTTCAGGTTATTGTGGTTTCTGACACAATGCACCTGCCTGTTGTATTCATGTCGCTTTCTGCTGCTCCCGCTCTCAAGGTCCACATTCAGAACTCCACGCTGGCTGGGGGCGTTGCCGTGGGAACGGCCGCAGAGTTCATGCTAATGCCGTACGGGTCTCTGATCGTGGGGTTCTGCTGCGGAGTCATCTCCACCTTGGGATACATCTACCTCTCGGTAACCGTGGCAGCAGGGTCACATGGCCTCCTGGCTGGCTCACACTGACTGATCTAAACTCTCTGGTTCTATCTATCAACTTTTGATGTTAAGCATGTGGTTACGGTCAGGTTCAGGCTCATAGATGAAGGTTGGTATGGTTTGCTTTGTTCGTTTTGGGTAGGTTATAGGTTGAGCAGGGTAGGATAGGTTTGGTTTGGTTATTGTGTGCTTCACAGCCCCCACAGTTAGTTTTACTGACTGTCCAAAAGAAGTCTCTCAAAGCAACGTGTAACTGCCGTATCTGTGTTATTAGCCAGAAACTGATGACATCCTTTGTTATTTCTATTAGAAGTGGAGATCATTTGTTTACTCTTCTTTAGAAAGTGCTTTCATCATTCATCTGCCATGTTTGCAGTGACTCAGACCAGTGTGTTGACATCAAATAACTCAATGGCTTAATGTATTTGTGTTCAGGCTTCAGTGTTTAATTGTCCTCAAAGAAATCAATAGACTGTTCCCAAAATGCTTTTTTCATGTTCCCAAGCCGCACCTATCTGACTCTCCAGACACAAGCAACTGGTGAGATGTTTGAGAAGATTTCAGATATGGTTTTGAAGCACTGGCCTGTGTCTTTCTTTCCCTCCAGCCCTTCCTGGAGAAGACACTGAAGATCCAGGACACCTGTGGCATCCACAACCTCCACGCCATGCCTGGGGTCATAGGGGGCATTGTGGGTGCCATTACTGCTGCTGCCGCCTCTGAGTCTGTCTACGGAAAGGAGGGGTGAGTTGACATGACCAATAGAGGAGCCAGCACCAGGTGCTAACATGGATTCTGCACCAATACAGAGAGAATGGTGTCAGAAAGTAAAGAAGTAAAAAAAAGAAAGAAAAGATGGACGTCCCTCACAGAAAACGTCTCGTAACATATCATGTATAAAATGTGTGGTTTGAATTGAGGATACGTCGTCACGAGAAGCTGATGTGCCTTCCACTGTTCACGCATTGAATCTGTGTCTTTGTTTTGAAGGTTGATCAACACATTTGACTTTGTTGGTGACTGGAAAAACATGACACCCTCGCGTCAAGGTGGACACCAGGCAGCTGGGCTCTGTGTGGCTCTCTGTTTTGGAATCGGGGGAGGAATCCTTGTTGGTGAGGACATGCTCATGAATACTTATTGGTAAAACACTGTCACTGTGTTATCGTTGTGGCATCGTAACATTGTAGCGTTGTAAAATTGTTTCGCATTGTAACTTAGTGGCATTATGATTATAACATTGTAGCATGACACCATTGCACTGTACTCTGCCATTAGCATTTTGATTGCTGTGTAAACATGGTGGTAGGGTTTCGACGCAAGGTTTGTTGGTTTGCCTTTTGGCAAGTTTGCATGTGAAACACTGTACTTTCACTTTGCATAAATGCCAAGGATTGTAGGGCTGGTGTTGTAGGATATGCTTGTACAATAGCTTGTGTTTGTGTTTCGGACTGAGTGTTCAGTGATCCCGTCTGTCCACTGTTTTCAGGCACCGTCCTCAGATTGCCTATCTGGGGCGATCCCTCGGATGACAACTGCTTTGACGACAAGGCCTACTGGGAAGTGAGTGACACACAACAGCTTTCTAAAGCTGTGTCCAGTCATGACGAAAACACATGTAACAATTTATTTCTGAAAAAAATGTATCGAACAAGTCATGAAACAGCCAACTATCTACAACACAATGTTTTTGCACATGGAAAGTAATCTACGACTCTTGGTGAGGGGTGGTGTATGATGTATATTGAAGGTTGGTTCCCACTCTCAGGTACCTGAGGAGGAGGAGAGCGTTCCCCCTGTCATGGCATACAACAACCACATGCGAAACAAGGATGTGTAAGTCTCTGCTTTACCTCATCAGTAGAATGGCATTAGCGTGTAAGATACCTCACCCCCCCTTCCCCTCATACCTGTTGGTACAGTCCAAACCCACACACAGATGAACCAGAGTCCTTTGTTCTTGTGAGATAGGGTACAGTTGTATCCTCTAGATGGCAGTAAGATTCTATATTATAAGGAAGCATGCATTACGTCCACTGGTTCCTTCTTGTTCAGGCCAATACAAAAATGATCGGATAATGATCTGTACATGCATGTTGATGGTGCAGACAGTAAGGCATCATTTTAAGTGTCCTTTCCCCTCCGACTCTGTTTATAGTGATAGTTTCAGTTGGAAAGGCTGCCATGCACCATCTCTTGTCTGTTGATGCAGGTGTCTGTCAGCTCTGCATGCCTGCTGGCTGAAAGTCACCTTGATGTTACACTGCGGCTATTGTATTGGTCTGAAAAGAATATGCTTCTGTAACAAAGATAGGAAAATGTCCCTGACTGGGTTGGATGGATATATATTTTTTTAACCCTTGTTTTATCTTCGGGTCATTCTGCCCATCAGTCATTGTGACCCACCGTCGTATTGCGACAACTTTACCGCATACAAAAACAAAGTGAAGCATTTTCTTTTACCGTTGGGCTGTCTCAGACCCCCCCCCCCCCCCCACACACACATTGCAAAGGTTAAAATATATATATATTTTTTTTTGTATTGGGTAAAATTGGGTAAACACAACGATGGTTCGTTATGAACCTTTGGGTCATGTGACCCGAAGGCAGCACAAGGGTTAAAGTAGCACCCACTTTGTAATTTTTTATATTTGTATCACTTGCGTCAACTTAATTTGCGACATTGTCACTTACAGGGGAATCTCCAACTTCTCTGTGGAACAGAACTGAATCTAGATCAAAAGTTCTTCCATCTCATCTGCGTCTGACAACCCCACCTAACTCCTGCTGGGCAAACTCAACAACTTTCCACTGCCATCTTACTAATCATTCTGAGATAGTACTTCAAAGTACTACACAGTTCTAGATGATACTGCACGGTACTACAGAAAAAGGTACTACAAGGTATTAAACAATACTACACAATTACTTTAAAAATTGTCCTTCACTGTCCTACACAGCACTGCACAGTACTACACAGTCTTAGCTAGTCTTGCATAGTCATACGCAGCTTACGCAGAATACCAGACTACATCTCATGACTGCTTACTTTGCGTCGTAGCAGACATTTCCTGCAAAGCAGTGGCTAATGTTGGAAAGAGAACTTAGCTTACCAAAACTGAATGAACATGACTCAGCCCTGTTATGTGTGCCATTGTAACTGGTAAACCTAGTATGTCAAACCTAATATTTAGAAAGAGATTGTTTTGTTTTTGCAAATGACGATTTTTATGTATATTTCATATTAAGATTATAAATATTCTGCAAGGAATCATGTTTTAAATATGTAATGCAAGTACACTCACATTTGTCTTTGGAAGCCACATCCATATTTCAATTAAGTTGTGTTTGTATCACCAAAGTATTCACTTGCACTAGAAAGAGATAGATTATAGGTGCTTGAACGGTGTGAGTGTAATCATCTTACTGAGGCTCTGCATACCAGTGTGGAGAAACTTTACTGTCAATTCAACTTAATTAGATTTCAATGTAGACCATTCTGTATATTGTAAAGTTTATTGAAACAAATTGTGGTAATTACACAAATGTACACAAAACCGTACACAAATTGAGTATGTTTTTTTATTATAGATAATATTGACATTACAAATTTAGAGGGTAATTTATTATACATTCACTGTTATCAAATCAACTTATTTTATAATAAAAAAATACTTAACTACTTACATACTTCTTACATACTACGTTTTACATAATAGAGAAGATTCTTTATGATCATTTCTCAATGAAGATTGTAATACATTTGCACATGATTGTTATGCACAATCATGTGCATAACAATCAACCATAGTACAGACTTCCTTTGCAAATTATGGCTACAATGTACAGTATTAGGCTGGGATTGCTTTGTTTGAACTTAGAAACAGTGAACCAGTCACACACAACACAATTCACCCTCTGACTTGTTGTGGGATCACATATGTAGGTGGTCAGCAATGTTTTACATGTCTAGAGTTGATTTACCACAAACTAACCAATGAACGTGGCTCAGACATAATGAACACACCATGTGCCAGCTCCACATACGTGTCGAGCTCATCCAAATGTAAGCACTCAGACCACTGCTTGCCCTGACCCCAACCTCCCTCGGACCACTCTCCAGAAAGATCAGACAGGGGTGAGGGATGAGAGGTCAATCCCTGTTGCTCTCATGGGAGACCAGGGTGACTGCAGGGGACAACATACACATTAAGACCGTTCTTCATGACCGTGACCTAAGGTCAAAGGTTAAACAATTAGGAAGCTGAACGAGGTTCATAGCTCGGCAGGTAGAATTGACCAACTGAAACCAATCTCTTGATGCTGCATTGAGAAAAAGATGGGATGGGAAAAAGATTTCACTCGAGAAATTAAACAAACAAATGTGTTTTTCGTTTGTTCAAACAGGATACTTTCAAGCTATTTATATTTAGGGAATAGTATTGCCTCATAGCAAGCTGTACAGAATCCATAATCCATAATATGTGTATAGTACGTGCCTACATTACATCAATGTCATTCAGCTCATCAACCATTTTCCCCCAAAAAATGTGTACATGAAAAGAAAAAACTGGGATTCTATAAAAATCATGGTCTTTATTTATTTTTTATAAATGCGACCCTTGGTCCTGGTTGTGGTATTATCCTGGCCTGGGAGTGAGTCTTCCTATAGGGGTATGGTATGGTTGATTCCCACAGCAGCATTACACAGGAATCTGTTCTCTACTCTCCCCCTGAACAAAAGCCGGCTTAGGGCTGTTTTCTTTTGTCATCTGTAACGCGTCGGAGTAAAGGAGGTAATGGTGCCACAAGTGCTCCAATTAAACGAGATGCAGCCCTGCTGTGAATAAGGGAACACCACTCCCCCTTCAGATGTCAGCCCTTCCCCCCTCTACACACACAGACACACACACAGACACAGCCTCCAGTTCTTTACCCTAAACTTTCCTCATGTATATTCATCAGCCACTTAGAGGGCGGATACGGCGGCCTGTTAAAACTAAATCAGAGACCTTCTTTATGGTCCTGTTCCTCCCCTCCGAGGTCAGGGAGGCCTTTGGTGAGGGGGGGCCTGGACCCTGGGAGAGAGAAGCAGCAGCTCTGGGGCCCCGGACCACCACTCTGTCTCTACTCAGACACTGACCTGAGGGATGGTCCTGCTGACTGGGAGAGGGGAAGGCTGGGGAATGTAGAGGAGAGGGAGGGTCATTCATCTGAAAGAGAGAGAAAGAGAGCAGGAGGAGAGGTACTGTGTACAGTACAGAGGACTGAGTGAGTATTGAGAGGGTGCGCTTGGAGAAACATGGGGCCATGCGGAGAGGGAGGGGCAGGGAGAAGTGTGAGGCCTCGCTTTTTAGAAACAACGACTGACTGCCTGCCTCCTGAGGTCAATCAGCACCTCTGATTGACAGGTCTAGCGAAGAAGAGGGTGGGAAAGAGTACCCAGGATGGAAGCTTAGAATGGAAGCCATACAAAGCATGCTCATAAAGGGAGGCCAGTGAGACCCTCATTCATGATAAAGGACAAACCTACAGCTGTAGGTTTCGTCTCCAAATAGTGGTTGTGAACTTTTATTGGTTTGTAATGTGCAATACCATAACACAAAAAGCTTTTGACGTCCAGTACCTGTATTTCACATTTGGTTATTGGCTTTGACGATTTAAGGCTACTCACGTGTAGTACATCCCTTCATACAATAGCTAGGTGACAGTGTGTGGCCGGAGGGATGGTACGTTGTGGTTATGCTGTCGTATTTGCATCAATCAGGGTTTCCTGATCCCTTTCTATATGCCATCACCAGCCTCTGATCCAGGGTGTTAACTTTACAGATGTCTGGGGATGTGTTTAGTGTAATGGGGCGTTCAGGCCTGGGTGTTCATTTACTCCTAAAAACCCTTGTAAAAACAGACTGTGAAAGCATCCACAAGTCCATGAAAGTGTTCATAAACTTCCCTTGTTCCGCCTTCTCTTTTCACGTCTCCTCTTCCGTCCCCCTGTGCTGAACGACAGTTCTTAAAGCTTGCTGCTGTCGTGGGCTTTCCAAACATGTTACTAAAGTGAAGTCATGGAAACGGTCCTTATTTACCTCTCTGAACCCTGCTCTCCACTCCACCCTTCCCCAACTGTCTCTGCTCTGCCACATCCCATGGACCACCAGCACTCCCAAGACCTGTCCAGCTGTGTCAGCTCCGCTCTGCTGTGATTGCCTCCCCAGTCCTCCCCGGCCGTGGCCAGCTCTACCTTGCTCTGCTTTGCCTAGTTGTGCCCACCCCTCCCTGGCATTACCCATCTGTCACCAAACCCCATCCTACCCCGGCCCCTGCTCCGTTCCTCCAAACCCCAACCCCACCCCTTCTCCGTTCCTCCCAAACCCCAGGCCACCACAGTCCGCTAACTGCCCACAGAGGCTGCTTAAGTGTCCCTATCGGACCACAGCAGAGAGGAACAGCAGATTAGCCATGATCCTATCCGCTCACGGCCAGCCCCTTCATACGCTCCGTTACACCAGCGTTTAATAGGAGGAGGGAACACCATTCAGGCCCATCCTATGAATCCCAGACTCAGGGACAAGAACAGGCCTTTCACCCAGCCTACAGAAAAGGCCCTTTCTGGCACCCTCTGGTTGCTATGGACTCCAGGGTTCAATGGCGGACTCCCGTTGTGAGGGGACAAAGCCTCATAGTCACCCGACGATGGTTGCTAGGGGAGGCAGAATATATGGGGAGGGACGGCGCGCCGTTGTCCCAGACGAAATGTCTCTCTTAAAGCGGGCGGGATTTGATGATTGACAGGTGGCTACACGCTCCACTGCAGATCACCAGGGAGGTCTGGAGCCACGGATGTCAGTGTGTGTGCGTGTATGTCATGTGCGTTCATGTATGTGTGTGCATGTGTGTCTGCTTCTGTGTCTGTGTGTGTATGTGTGTGTGTGCATCAGGGAACACGAGGGGAGTACATTGTTTGTTAACGGTTGGCAGAATGGGTAAGGACTCGGGACCATCTCTGCTTGCCTAAGAACAATGTGAAGGCTTTTGCAACCTGTAGGGGGCACTATGACCTTGTTCAGACTGTACTGATGCCCACTGGGCTCCCTTCTCTTCTCATGGCGAGTGCAAGTCTGCCAGCACCTCACCAGGGTTATCCATTACTCCTCTTTGTCCCTCGAACCTACAGCCCTTTGTGACCAGCCCCCTCCCTCCCTTCACACCTCAGCACATGACCAGACTCCATGTTGTAGATTCTCACCTATGTTTAGGTTAGAAGTTGTTCCTGTTCATGGTGGGGGAATAGAAGAAAAGACTATGATCTGTGTTTGTTATATATAATGTATATATATCACAACATGGCAAAATTGAGGACAGCTGTGCCAGTAGGAGAGGAGGACGGGCAGCATCACGTTTTTCAATAAACCATGATGTGTGAGAATATTGTTCTATCCTGCGATTATGTGAGTCTTTGTGTCTTTGTGTCTACGTACTCTCTTTATACATCCTGTCTGGGAACCAGAGCTCAGACCCAGACATCAGCACCCCCCCCCCCTGTTCATCCAGGGGTGATGGGGGTGGGGCAGACAGTGGGTGGGGTCCTACGGGGTACATGGTATCCCCTCAAACAGACATTTGGGACTGTCTGAGCCCTTCACTCCCAGACAGGGTGTGTGTCACATCCCCAGATGCAGCCTGGGCCCACCCCACTTCCCCTTGACCCTCTGTCCCAGAGGCCCTCCAGACAGTCTGGGGTCAGAGGGTAGAACAGAAGACAAAGATCCCGTCCCAGACAGGTCCTAATGTCACTGATGATGGTGTTCAGAACCAGCCTGTAGGAATGTCCCTTTGCATTCCTGTGGATGTGAATCCGAAGACCCCTGAGAGGCTTGTCGTGGAGGACTCTGAATGGAGATTGTTCATGGCCTTTTACACTGGTGTGAGATCATATTTAGAAAATACAGAATAATCCAAGGAGAGATTCAGTGGAATGATCTGTCTATGAAATTAGACTTAATAACATTTTAACCATCTCACATCACATGGTAGTAGCCTATGTGGTAATATTAGACATGTGCTTTTGAGTTATTATTACTCGTAATACATATTAAATATGACCACATTTGTCATAAATCGAATTCATTTGAGTGACAGTTTAAGTTTCAGGTTTTTGAAAGGAAAACTGTGTTTCCATTTTGTCTTTGTGCAGCTGCCATTCTTCAGAGTGCTATTCTCAGCACAGCTAACACAATCAACCTTCTACCTTTGACTCTTGTGATTCATACTGATTTCAGCCAATCGCTACAGAGCTGCGTCCTTGCCAATACTGATCTGGGACTGACTGGGTTGGCTTCATCCTCATCTCTCACCAATAAATGGTCTCATTCCTACTGTGTTAGCTCTGATGGGCTCTACTTCTGAGTGCAAGCCTGCGCATATGGGTAATTGTGGCTCAGTGTAGATCCTGTGCCTCTTTCTCTCTCTCTCTCTTCCTCTCTCAGACTAGAAACTGTGCATTCTTATCTCTGAACAACAAAGAGATGAAGTATAAAACATACACATTTGGTTGTTATTCCTTAGCAGGAGGCATTTATTTAATTGAAAAAAGCGTTTAACATTTCACCCCAACAAAGACTCTTTGTTACATGGGAGGTCCTGGATTCATTCTCTAAAAGATTCCATGACGGTCCATCACAGAGTCTCCGGAGTTTTGGTTTTTGAGAGGGCTCAACTCTGCACCCCTCTGAGCAGAGAGACATTACTGTCATATCCACCTCCAGCCTCTGCTTGTTATGACGCAATCTACCCATTCATACACTTGCACACACACCATACCACACCACACCACACACACACACACTCACTCACTCAGAGAGAAATCTACACAACTATGGATCTTTCTACATGAAATACAAAAATCCTCCCAGACCCATGTATTGTCTTTCCATCACACAGATGAAAGTGAGACACCATGCAGCACTGCAGTCTAGCTCTGGCTAGACTACTAAACATACACGTGTTCGTCAGCCTGTTCGGAGCAGCATGGTGCTCCTGTCTACCAGATGCCAAGCTAGCTCGTGCCAACATCACACTTTCCTTACTTTCTTGGCAGCCATCGCATTTGTTAAAACGTGCTAAACCTATTGTACGTTACCATGAGTGCTGAATTTATAAGTGGTGGCCTTAGTTTTGTTCATTCTCCCCATGGTTGAAATTACAGCTTTCTGTTCATCCATCGCCAGATTTGATGTTATGTATGATTGTGGTATGAGTGTGACCATTCGATACTGGATCAGCTTAAGGGATTTCTGAGAGTATCATTATGTGATACTTTGACAGATCTTCAAATATCTAATACACATATTTCTTGCGCTCGTTGTAATTGACTTGAATGGACACAAACATATGCTTTTTTAAACGTTGACATTTCATCATATTTTAGGAAGCCCAATTTCTGTCATTTCGTTATTTAAGAGCACATATTAGGCCTACTCTACATTTGAAGTGTACCGAATGATAGGCCTATGGAATTTGTTGAAGATAACATATGATACATCAAATTAGCCTATATTTAATAGTTACAATATAATGAGCTATTAGTCTAGCCTAAACGAATTTCGCATTTACATTACATTTAGCAGACGCTCTTATCCAGAGCGACTTACAGTAAGTACAGGGACATTCCCCTGAGGCAAGTAGGGTGAAGTGCCTTGCCCAAGGACACAACGTCAGTTGGCATGACCGGGAATCGAACTGGCAACCTTCGGATTACTAGCCCGACTCCCTCACCGCTCAGCCAACTGACTCCCTATCGACATAGCATTGTTTAACAAAACAAACAAATGCAGTTTTAGTATATCTTAACCCGTCAATTGTTTGACATATTTGAATGATTGATTGTCCACACATCGGACACTGATAAAATGATAAATAATGACATACTGAATACAAAAATATAAATATAAGATGCAAATTTAAAGATCAAACTTCGCAACATAATTTATATTTATATTCTGAAGTTAGTATACACTATAAATTTAACAGGCTGCTCTGTTAGCTATAGACTACGTTTGTTTCATAGATTTCCCAGTGTTTGTAGTTGGTAGGCTATACGTTCACATGGAATTTTTAAATACTACATTTGTATTGATTATCTCGGAAATAAGATTTACAACGAAAGGGGTACGGCCAAACACTTGACCAATACTTGTCAGTCTTATGGGGAAAGGGAAGAATGTATAGGCCTAACATCGACCTACATTTAATTCACAGCAGGTTGTGAATACCCGTTCCGGGAAGACAGCCAGGAGTGCAAGGGCATCACTCCCGATGTCCTAATACACCAGGACAAGTTACTAATAATCGTTTAACAGGCGGTAAAGTGTAGGTCTTGAGGTGAGACTTCTAATCTGAACACTTTTATGGGTTGGCATCTTTAGATATTTTCGGCCTGTAATAGTAGGAGTGATGTTTGACATGCCAGTATCGAAATGAGTGACCACTGCTAGCCTACTGTCAATAAATGTAATATAAACGATGGCATAAGTTATAGGCACAAGAGGAGGTTATTTTACCAAACGCGTATATATATATATTTTTTCGTGACAGCTCCTTCCCAAAAATTCACCCACAAACATATACGTCCTTGGGTCTTGAGCAATACAACTGCCAAATTTCAACTTCATACAGGGCCCAGTTCTCGAGATACACGAGCCACAGACAGAGGACACAATACAGGCCTTTATAGTTAGATATAGACAAACGAAATTAATGCAGGAAAATTGATATGTTTTTTTTTTATTCGCTGTAGGCCCACAGCGATCCTGAACATGCAGCAAGAGAGGTGGCGCTGTCCTTTCAGCACTACACCCTAACACACACAGCAACATCTTTTTTGCTCTGTAGTTGCTAAATCTTTTTAGTTTATAATACATTTAAAATAGATCAAATATGTGTTGATTGAGCCCGGCAAATTATGGTATGTGAAGTAAATACTTCGGTTATTCATGTTTGTTCATTACGTTTGATTTCAAACATGCAGCCAGAAACGTGAAGTAATTTGTCATTTGACTTTCCCGCGATCTCCCAGAATCTGTACAAATCTGAATTTGACGCGAGAGCATGAGTGATTTGAGTCTGATACATTTACAATTATAATTGGACTTTGTGATCTACAGCTCGGTGGAGGGGGAACTAATTGATGATAAGGAGGCCCAGGGTCTGAAGGAAGAGGAAGGGGCCCTGTTGTCTCATACCAGCTCCCCCGACTTCCTCAAGTGTCTGGGGCCCATGGGTGGAGGTGGTGAGTGGAGGAGGTGGGGGCTGGGGGCCTTAAACAAACTGCTGTATAGGCTCACTGTGAAGCAGTGGAGGGAGGCGCTGCCAAGGTGAGAGAGGGGGAGGGTGTTGTAGGATGCATAAAACCCGCCTGATTAGGAGTTTAGGCATGGCCCAGGTCTGATGTGGAGACTGGGCAGCCCTCAAGTGATTCCATTCAGAGCCCGGGAGAAAGGTTGATGGGTCAGAGACGTTCACAGGCCCCATCTCCTTTCTTATGCTAAAAGATCATATACATAGCCCCCGGCTGGGAAGACGTCAACAATTCCTACTCTGGTCTTTCCCCCCAAAAGTAGAATAGCTCCAACATTGACTGCTAAATTGGTAGGCACTGAGATTCCTCCTCTTCCTCTTTCGCTCTCTCTTTCGCTCTCTCTTTCGCTCTCTCTTTCGCTCTCTCTCTTTCGCTCTCTCTTTCGCTCTCTCTTTCGCTCTCTCTCTCTCTCTTTCTCTCTGGTCTCTAAGCACTGAGTGCTTTTGACTGTTTGACTGAAATTAGATACTTTTGATTAGAAATGCTGATGTGATATTCAGCTGGGAAGTAATAGTGATGGGTTTTCTAATTTATATTACTGTGAGAGATTTTACTAGATTCACCTATAATTTGATGCAGTTTGAATCTATCAGTGCTCTTCTACATGAAACTGAAACTTCAAAACATTTTGTGTAAAAAAAAGAAATTATCCACACAGCAATTTCTTTTCTTTTTCCTTAGTAGCTTGCTCATTGTTTCTCTCTTTAGAGCTCTATATCTATATCTGGTGTCCACTACCATTGGTCCCAGACATTAACTGGTTGTTGGTTTAGATCCATTGTTTCGTCCATTGTTAGTTTTTGTTAACCTGGCATAGTGACAGACCTCACATCATGTCTCTACTTATCCATCTCAGCCCAGCTGTCACTTGGGAATAACAGGAAACCACTTAATCTGTGGTCCTTGACCTATAGCTTTGACCCCTCACACTGCTATCTCTCAGGTCCTGTTTATTGGCCTCAAGGGGACTGTCCAGACCCTGATCTCTGACCCCAGCCCTCACCAGGGCATTACCAACAGGTCCCTGACCCTCGGCCACACTTCTTCCCTCATCAAGAAGCACTTTGTAACTGACTAACTGACACACACAATGTTTGCAAATGATGGGTGTGGAAACTAAATCCTTATTTGATGACAAATTTATCACAAGTTTGAACGCAAACAAAGGTACAAAAAGCACACAAAACTGACACAGAATTAAAGATTAACACTGCAGTTAAATACTATACACGTTTCTGATAATAGATAAGAATTACATAAAAAGCACAGTTTTATTAAACAAAAAAAGCCCAATAAAAATTATTGACTACCAAAGGTAATATCGTCACAATAAATCAGGATGACTCAAATTAAACGTATTATCGGTCATTATGAATTATAATAATACATATAGGTTAACTAATATACGGCACAATAAGAAAACATAGGTTATTATTATTTTGAGGTTTTGTTTTTTGGCCACATGGAATCAACGTAACGTTTTGGCAGTCTCCTGAAGCGTTCCGATAATGAACGGAGTCGGAAATAATCCCTTTTTGACCTTACTCGTGTCCATCTGTTGTTGATTCCGGCCATCAGGACGGACAGTGATTGAGGTCAAGGGTGGGAGATGTGTTGCCTAGTTTAGAGTTCATCAACTCGGCCTATAAAATACATGCTAAATAGGTGTTAAAATCGCTGTCTCCAAACCTTCAATTCGAACAGAATTTAAACATTTTTTTCCCCTTTTCTCCAATAGGCTATATATATTTTTCAATCTGGCAGAATATCTTTTTCTCTAAATAAACCTTTTGCTGTAGGCCTTTATAAAATAATACATTTGTGTTATAAAGCCCATACTGATTTAGACTATGGAATTATACCCAACATGGTGTTGGTAAGACTGCGAATTAATTTATGGAGCACACAAACGTAAGGCCTAATTGAATAAAGTAGGATCATTATTTATTTTTCATGGGCGGGGTTTCCTCTGCAAAGCGTGTGCCTGATAAACTTTCCCACAGAAGAAATGGCGGGGCGGGATTCAAAGCACGTCCAGAAGTCAGGGCCTCACGTCGCTGCCATTCACCAGCTAATTAAAACTTAATGGCAGCTGGCGCTGGGGTCACCGATAGTCTCCTTCCCGCATGTTTCTCACACATAACCGTGTGAATCTGTCAAATCCCCAGACAACCACTGACACAACTAACGTTTCGTCTGGTCCACCCGTTTCCACTGTTCTTCGCTGTTTTGGGGGGTTATGAGCCGGATGGGATAGCCCTACAACTGCGCTAGTGCTTGACGCATGTGTCTAATGTAGCCTATTATCTGCTTGAAAATTACACAATGTGATTTTTAGAGAGCTATATCTAATTATTTCGTTGATAAAAGAAGAGGATTTTATGTAGGTTTATCATCTAGATTATTAGAAAATAACTAGAAAATTATTCCAGACACAATTATTTAGCAAAAAAAATCACTTTATTTAGGAAACATATTACATTTTAAAATACAATTTACAAGCAAATCTAAATGCAACAAATTCACTTAATTTCATGGCACAACAATTCAGTATCATAAAATCTCCTACTTTTTTCTTTAATAATCAGTCTCAGATCAGCGAAGCATGTGCATAGCCAAGTAAAAGACATTCAGATGTATAATCAGATGTTTTAGTCAGATGGTAGCCAGACATAGTTCCAAACTGATAGGTTTTCTGAAGAAGGAGGCAAGGTTTTGTAGAGCATGTATCCTGAACTTCCTCGAGTTTAGATGTCTACAGTAGTTTGTTCTGTAGCTCATCATACTGTATGAAAGTGATAGTCGTTAAACGGTCTGATGGTGTAGGGCAGTGGTTCTGTTCAAAATCATCCCATGGCAGGACGGTTGACCACGAAGTAAACATCATGAGCCTCAGAAATCACACCACAGTCAGACCTGGGAGTAAGGAAGGAGAAGAAAGATCAGATTCAGTAATCATAAAATATAAAACCTCCCCAACCTCCACCATGTGTCAGCATGAATCAAACATTTCTCCAACACATCTCCATGGTAGCCATAGTGACAGGCACCTCACAGACTGCAACAGCTAATAAACACAACTCATCTTTATCTGAGACTTGTTTGAGACGCTAACAGGAATACAAACAGCCTTTCATTCCCTTCTGCAAACAGGCCCCCGCGCCCTGCATGCTGTCCCCCTGCTTCATTTACAGCCTGTATGCATGAAGGGATCGCTAGGCTTTAATCTCCACAGGGAACTAGCGCAAACTCTTTCTCTGTCAATTTTCACCCACTCCCCAATTCAGACAGCCCCTTTCTCCCACCAGTCCCACAATGCAGGATTTGTCCTCCATCTCTTTGTCTAGCGCTGATATCTTTTTTGACTGCTCCCTCTCTGCAGACAGCATGCAGCGTATGCAAATACAGACTCCTTTATTCCATAAGACCCCTTCCCTGAAAGAGTGTGACCTCAGATGAGACCACACTCACACACGACTCGCACAAAGGTTTCGAAACATGAACAAACATGCAGGACTCGTGAAAACACACACTTTGAGGATACGCAACGTGACACGCTTAGCTGTAGTAGCTGACACATGCTATGAGCATTTTCCACAAATCCTGAGACAAGGTTTCATCCCATAAGTCTGGCATTCTCTTCTTGTTCTACTTCAACAATTGTGTTGTAAATCAGCAATCATCTCCCCTCAGCTTTCCACAACAGCATGCTGTTACCCAGGGAAGTAGAAACATAATACCTCTTTAGCACCGAGACATGAATGGTTTTGGATGGCATGAGAGGTGGGCAAAGCTGCCAGTAGCAGGGACAGCGGGACAGGGCAGAGGGACAGGGAGTGCAGGCTAAGATCTTTGGAGGCGTTGTAGACTTGGGTTGAGGAGCAGTCTAGACAGAGCCATAAGGGCTGGGGAAGGAGGGTCACAATGAGGGATGTGAACACAGATCTGTATGGGGTTCTGGGAGGTGGGTAGAGGACTGGGTATGTGTGGTTCTGGGAGACGGGTAGAAGGCTCGGTGTGTGTGTGGTTCTAGGACTTTGCCAGACCAGATTGGTGTTATAGGGGGTGGACTGATTGACTGGAGTTATGGTAAAGAGTCTGAAATAAAGCACACCCTCGGAGTTGACATTCCCTAGCTCTGAGCCTGTGCCATCTGTGTGGCTGCGTTTGTGTGTGTGAGAGAGTGTGTGTGAGACAGACTGTGTGTGTGTGTGTGTGTGGAGGGGCAGGGGGGTTGATGTCTCTTGGACAACTCTGACAGTTCGGCCTTTTCACTGGTACATTGCTGAGTTGGCTGGCCTCCTTCCCCTAGCAACCCCCTCAGAGGTCAGAGGCAGCACCCCCCCCCCCCCCCCCCTTCAGACTCAAGACCAGGGTGGCCAGACAGACCCACCACTCCATCCAGACTGGCCACAGATCTGGCGGCTGCAGCCTTGAGCTTGAACTTGTTCTACGATGTGCAAAAGAGTCTAGATGGAAAAAAACGGAGGAATGTACGTGTGTGTGTGTGTTTGGAGGGGGGTCTAAAAGGGTTTATTTGTATATCATTTGAAAGATAAGTTAGTAATAGTGTGTGCTTCTCCTTGCCAATCCCTGATACTTTCCCTTCAATACACTCATACTGTAAGAGCAAATCTTAAACAGCGCTCGGTCCCCCTCGACACTACTTTGCTGGTTTTACCATTGCCTACAGTATCTTGGCAGGAAGCATAGGGGCTGAACCAATCATTACTTTCCAGGCCTGGTAGAGCCACCATATACATCGAGCAGAAGATTAGGATAACGCAAAGAAAAATATGGGTCACACTCAAGGCCCCCCCAGCCCCAAAACCTCATCTTCTCCCGTGTGATTATATATGACTGCAGTATTAACAGCTCAGTCTCTTAATTCTCTTCTACTCTCATCGGCACTCAGAGGACCCCTGGTCTGGGGGGCTCATGCAGACAGACGTAATCTGAAAAGCCCAGGATGTAGAAACTTCTCCCTGTCTTCCTCTAAGATACTTAGGGACAGGCTTTGTGCTAGATTAGTCTCGGCGAAAGTTGTAATAAGGACCAGAACCTGATGAGGATGTCCTGACCTACATTGGCCCTCCTCCAAAGCTACGGCGGGCCGGTGAGCGGGGCTCTATATCACTGAGGAGATGTTGAAACATTAATAGTGTCCACACAGCCAGACAGGAATCCACGGAGGTAACCAGGGAGCTCTTTCGAGTCTGCTGGGCTTCTCCAACATATACGTGTAATAGCTACCTTTCACCAAGTTTCATCTGAGTTCACTTACACTTACATTTACATTTACATTTAGTCATTTAGCAGACGCTCTTATCCAGAGCGACTTACAGTAAGTACAGGGACATTCCCCCCGAGGCAAGTAGGGTGAAGTGCCTTGCCAGGACACAACGTCAGTTGGCATGACCGGGAATCGAACTGGCAACCTTCAGATTACCAGCCCGATTCCCTCACCGCTCAGCCACCTGACACCTGACACCACTTAAACATAACAAAACAGTGAAAGACAATGCTATACAGCACACTTAATTTCAAAATGAAAAATCCCTATCAACTGAATTTAATTTTCCTGAGAAACAAAGAATGCACACACAGCAACAGTATGTATGTGTTATCCCCTTAAACCCACTAATAGCCACATAATAGCCAACAGTCTACTAGTGGATTTTAGAGATTGCACCCAGTTGTAGGCTAAGGTGTCCATATCCCATTAGGATCCAAAGCCTCCAGACTTGGTGTCTTAAATATGGCCCTTGACCTCTCATTGAGGTCAGACTCTTTACTGAAAGATCAGCTCTTTGTTGAAGATCTGATTAATACCCGCCCCTGAACTTATTGTGTCAAACATCAACATAGATCTGACAGATTATTTTAAGAAATCTGTTTCTTTAAAAATCTGTTTCTTCTCAGCTCAAATTCATGTTATTTTGAATGCTACGCTCTGCTCCTGCAGCGGAAGCAGGCACGGATGTGTATGTGTATTTGTATGTATGTGTATTTGTATGTATGTGTATTTGTATGTATGTGTATGTATTTTGAAAGACAAACCAACAGGGTACCAGCTGGGACCACAGGAGAAACTCCTAGTTGGACAAAACACACTAACGACTGCTTGACAAACATGCCTCCTTCTCTGACTTTCTGTTGGATACTGTGTCTCTTGTCAGCAGCATCTGTCACATGCAGCTCCAGACAGACCCCCCCCCCCCATCTTACCCCCCTTCCCCGTACACCCACACTCACCAAACACTTGCACGCTATCCCAGTACAGCCACCCTCAATCCGACAATAGTCAATTATGCACCTGCGCATACTCCTCACTCATTTACATATATTCCCAGACACTCCTGTCATTTCAGTGGGTCTGAATTCTGTGCGGGCGTGCGTGTTGATGTGTGTGTGTGTGACTCAGAGAGTCGCCAGCAGCCATGGCTCCCTCTGTGAAGGCAAGGTAAGGCTGTGAGCTCAAACATGGCCGCCTGACTGCTTACTACAGTCACGTGTCTCTCCTCCCTCTGAGCATCTCTGTTTCTGCCTCCCTCCCGCTCTCGGCTTTTCTCTCAGCTCCTCCAATAGGTCTTCTACCCTTTAACCATGTATCACTTCCTTTATTTTGGTTATAGGGTTGTCACTTGTATAAAGAAGCTCGATAAAGACATACTTTATTTCCACTGCATGCTACTTTAAACATCTACATGTGATTTATGTTGTATTTTTAATTAATTAGGTATATTTTTGTATGTTGTTGCTACATAGATCAATAATGTGCTACTCTCCTCTGCTCTACAGCAGGAAAGGAGCTGGATACTTTAACAACCTCGTTGTGATACCTCAGCTGGACAGAGCAGTCACAATCACACAGATCAGCAGCTGTTTCTAACATTCTCTTAGGATCAAATGTTCTTGCCTTACACTTGACATTGATGTTAAAAGTTTGATCAAAAATCCATCATTTAGGAAAGAGTAACTAGGACTTAAATGCTTCATGAAACCACTGACAACCCATACTGCAAGTGCAGAATGGGGCAGCTCGGTGCCTCCCCCATACAATGTCATAATTTAAACGTTAAACGAATCCAAGAAAACCTCCTTCACATCCAGTACTCAGCTGGGGGGGAGGAGGTAAAGGATTTGAGCATGATCACACATGCACAGCATACATACGTGCATATGCAATGTGACTAAACCTCCCTTATTTAGCAGAGAAAGGCCAGCAGCACACACATCCTTCTCAGACATGCAGACATGGCCGAATAGACTAATGAACATGGTCAGGTGGCACTCCAGTGTCTGAATGAGAGCCCCTCCCCTTCCCAACACACATATCAAACGCACACACAGGCTCGCAGGACCCTCCTGATGTTCTCGACAGTCTAACGTCTCAGGCATCTGCTCATGTCTAGTCTAGAGGCCCGTTCCCACCCTGCCCCCCAGTCGCACCCTGCCCCCCAGTCCCCCCTGCCCCCAGCCAAGCCCAGGACTGCAGCAGTACCAGCCCTGACAATGGTGGGAAAGCAGGACTTTTGGAGGGTGGGGGTTGGAGGCTGAACTGCCATTGAGGGGGAGAGAGAGAGTGGGGCTGAATGATAATGTGCAACGCAGGGTTCTGTTCATTAACACGCCCGGGCTGCAGCTGCACATGTTGGCCCTGAACACAGACACGTGTTTCCCTCTCTCTCTTTTAGATCTCCCTCTCTCTCTCTCTGTGTCTCTTTCTCTCTCTTCCTGGTTCAGGTTGCTGCTGGATCCGCCGAGGGCACAGGGCGGCATTTAAACCTCGCACTCAAGTCTCCTGCTCTCTGTGTATGTGTGTGTGTGTGTGTTTGCACACATGGGTCTGTCTCTGTGTGGCTCTGTCTGTGTGTGTTTGTATTTGACAGTGTGAGAGTATGTGTGTGTGTGTCTTTGTGAGGTTTTGCACTTATATTCAGAAGTGTAACAGAGGCACAGTCATAGAAATCCATGAAGACCATACATTTAAGGTGATGGTGTTGGAAAACAAACAATAACGAATTTATCTATATACATTCTATGACATATGAATATTAATATGGTCTACAATCTACACATCTTCATACAGTAATACAATAGTAGAAATAATAATAATAGAAAAAAACTAGCTGTGATTAAATCACAGACCGCCCCCCCCCCACAAACACACACAAACACACACACACACACACACTACCAAACTGAAAACATTTTGCATTATGTTTGTTTTGATCAAATATCAATATACAAATTTATGAATGTACCAAATCAGAAAACATTTTACTATTTTATTATTTTCAATGCCACCCTATCAGCCTGCACTAAAAGCAACATTAACCAAAAATCTTCAAAATACAACACAGGCAAATCCAGACTAAAACGCATAGCTATCTACAGAATAACTTTCCGTAGCAGACCTATTAACGAAGATCACCATTTGTGTGAACAATTCCATGACATAAGGATTACAGGATCCCCTTAAGTAACGCAGTGCTCTCTATGTCAGCAGAGGAAAATGCAAATGTCACTGACTTCATCGCTGCTATAGGAGGCAGTTAGGAGGAAATTCAGGGAGGAGAAGAGCCATGACCACAGAAAAAGGCAGGATTTCCTCCAATCGTGCCAGCTCATTAAATTTGTTTGCCACGCAGCCCCCTCTACGCCCCAACCCTTCACTGGTAATTAGCAGTCCCTGATAGGCTGGAGAAGAAGGGGGGAGGAACTGTGTGTGACTGAGAAGGAAATGAGAACCCCCCCCCCCATTCTCCTACCCTCCTCACCCCTTCATATACACTCCAACCCCTCCCCCTCCACCACCCTCATCGCTGGTACCCAACAGAGAACCATGATGCAACTCACCTCGTGTGCCAATCCAGCCATTTTAGGTGCCGCGGCAACAACTCCCAAGATGGCTTCTCTGAAAGCGCCCGTACTCCAGGGATCCGGCAGGGTCTTTGTCCGCCTCTTGGCATGGGCATGGTGCGTCTGTTCTCCCGTTGGTGGTGCAGATGGCATTAGAGGATTGTAGGTGAGGGGTGAAGGGTTGGAGGGCGGGAGGAGGGTGGAGGGCTGGAGGAGGGTGGCAGCTTGAGATCGCTTTTTTTCTTCCTAATTTTCTTTTTGTAATGATTCTGACCTCGTTGTAGTTCTCCTTGATCATGCCGTGTTGTGTATTGGCAGCCTGGGAGCAGAGCAGGTGGATGAGATAAAAAGCATTAAGATTAAACACTGAAGACGGCTCTTTTGTAAATCTCATTAATTATACAATTAAATGTTTCTTTTAATGGGATTAATGTGAATATACTGTATGTTGTCTTTGTTTTCCATCAGTTAAGACTGGCTACTGACCACTCACTACAAAGCTTATATTAATTTGGACAGATACACACACACACACACAATCTTGGATTCAATTTTGAATTCCTAAAATAATGTGACAGTTTCTAAACCTTTGCAAGCTACACTCTTTGCCATTTTATTACATTTTATTATCAACATTTTTGACTGTATAGACACAACGTCTTGTTATTGTGCTACTTCAAATACAATTTCACCTAAATCTGTACTGTAGCATTTACTGTAATAAAAGTGAGACAGAATGTTAACTTTCCCAATTCAGTATGTGTATGTGTGTGTGTGTACACTGCAGTCCTGCAGTGTAGTACTGGATCAGGTGCACAATGTGTGTCCATTGGTAATGTGCTGAACCCCAAACCACAAGCTAAGGAAACCTCAGGTTCTCTCCCTGATATCCACTCCAATATGTTTCTGTCCAGTTGACCGTTAAGGGGACAACATTCCCAACCAACATTACAGCCGTACCCTCCTATCATGAGGCTCACTTTAATTCTGAGGCTTGATTTAGTCCTTCATAGGCAAAGACTGGACAACGGTCTTTTCAGATATTCAATATAACCTTCTGAACCACAGCAATTAGCGCTGCCTGGTCTGACACTGAGCTTGGATGTGGCTGCAGGTAGTTAATAGCTTGAATGAAAACTCATCTCACTTTAGTGCTCTATAGGCTTTACAATCTTGCTTGCTTTCTCTGGCCTAAGCTCAGCGCCTGAAGTACCCAGTTGAGAAGTTCAGGCCCTGTCTTAGGATGGCTCTGCTTTCAGTATTGAACAAGGACACAATGTATCAGTCAAATCACACAGAGGCTCTCAAACTCACTCTAGTTGTAACTTCAGTCTGAAAGTGTTTTTTTCTTCTTCACAAGTGTATACTTAAGTTACACTTACACCACTGGGCTTCAGCTATAGGAGCTATAGGCTAGTTAGTTTTACTTTTAATGAATCACTCTCACTTTCAATTATTAAATAAAAACTTTTCAAGCATGATTTAGTCTCGAGTTTTCCAAAATAAATTGCGGAAGCCAAGTAAACACCTTAATTTAAAAAAAGTAACATAACAAAAGGTAATGTTTTAGCATGAGTTGTGAGACTGATGAGAACATACGTTCTCTCCTTGTGTGGCGTCTGGTTAGGCATTCAGCACCATGTTTTCGAATCATACTGAATGGACAGCTCCCTGCATGGGCATGCAGCCTCGATAATACAACAAGCCTAATCCAATCTATTGAATCAAAACTCATTCCTTTAAAGGAGCATTTTGTTTTGTCAAATAGGCCTATTGGAGTTACAAAATAAATGAATGATAATAGGCTACAAATACAAAAAATAAACAAATTGAAAAATAAACAAAATAAATTAATTTGCTTACCATTGGTGAAAGTTGGCATCCAGTAGGCATCAAACCCAATGTGCTTGCACAGATTTGGAGCTCATTTTTACTTTCGGTTTTCTAGCTTTATGACAGGTATTTAACACTCATACAGCTAGATAACCAAAGACAAAAACCGACCTCCCACGTGCTTATTTTCGGATTTATCATCCAACGAATTCGAAAGACGATGACGTGCTCCATCAGACACCTGGGGTAATAATGGGTGATACCGTTAAATATATAAAAGTTAAAGTATTTTTCTTTCATCACACTATCAGTTACAAACCTTGTTAACAGAAAAGCCTATGATTTTTTACAATGTTAGTTAGGCTATAGTTCCAATGTGTTACAGTAGGCCACAAGACTACAGGTCGCAGTAGGCCTAAACCCTTAAACTACACAAACATATCGTCCATAGACTACGACACAACTCCATAGGCCCACATCTAAACATCTCTAAAACTGATTATTTTACATACTTAAAATATTTTATAAATATGATGATAATTGACCTGTTGTTTGTGGAATAACGGTATAATTGAGAAAGAAAATAAATAGTATAGACAACTTCAGTTAGTTCTTAAATGGTTACAAAAAATACCTACTCTGTAGGCTATTCATTATAGACTTCTGCACACATTGCCGCCTAAGAACAATATCTTTGACACAGGCTTTAGTCAAATGCTTTTCTTTGGGGGAAAAGCGAGAAAATACTTTTCCTAATGCCAATACCTAATCAGTTTGAAATATTTTCAAGAACAACGTTGATTTACTTTAAGGCCTACAGAATTTAAATTAATTTCAACAAGTCAAGTTACTGTATAATCTAGTAACATATAGCCTAGTAACCTGCTCGCCATGTGCCTTCAATTTGTGGGCTTATGTTACTGTATACGTGTTAACTAAAATACGTCAACGTAATTCAACAGGATATCAATTTCAACCTCGTAGTAGTCTAGTAGCATATAGACTAAAGAGTCTGTCTTTTAGGTCAATAAGATAATTTGAGCATTTAGAGAGGCTGAACGTTGAAGCTGTAGACTAGAACACAGACTGACGGGTCCCATGTCCTTTCAGAAGTTTTCAGGCTATCGCTAAGATCACGGACGTCCTCTGCTCAAAGACTTGACCGTGGACATAGACCAGAGAGAGAAAGAGGGAGAGAGAGAGAGAGAGAGAGAGAGTGGCTCCGGAGGACGGTGAATGAGTGCAGCGTATATCCAAGACCCATGATACGCAGCAGGTCAACGGCTTTCCGCGAGCAGTGTAAAACGCTGTATCTTGAATGTATTGAATTCGATATAGACTATTGATTTTGAGTCGTATAGCCAATGCAGTTTTACTTAATACCTGGGCCAGATTACTTTGAATGAGAGAAGCCTCGTCAATAACCTATAGGCTATGGGCTATCAGTATCAGGAGTATAGGCTACTGTTCAAAGATATGGTCAATTTTTGGATAATTTCTGGACTATTGTCTGTTGGCGACTCAAATAACTAAACCAGCGTGGCATAAATTATTGCCAGTGGATTGTCTCCTCAAATAAGATCTGTCCGTAGTCCTATATTGCCTAGGCTACGTTCTATCCAGAGGCGCGCCTTTACGGCAACGCTTTAGTTGGATGACTCAACTAAAAATCGATATTTACAGTAAAGTAAGGAAACATAATTTGTAACTGCAGATACGCGTCTTCGACAATAGACAACACATGGTCATGACAAGAATGAACAGGTCCCACGAAATCCTTTGACAAAATACATTTCAAGATGCTCTCCAAGATGCTTTCTTTCTTACTTGTGTCTTAGATCCCGTAGTCAATTTCTGGTGTCCTGTTTTTGACTTCATTGCATGTAGGCTATTCTGTTACACGGGTCCTATGGATGAAGTATGCACCGTCTTCTTTGCGAAGTATGCACCGTCTTCTTTGCGTTAAGTCCGTCTCTGTTGCTTGTCATTCAGGATCTGCTGGCAGCCTCCGCGCTTCCTCGGGTACCAATTTTCGCCTGCAGTGACGTCATTTCAGTAGCAGGTTGTTGTATGACCAATCACAGTATCCGATTGAACGGAAGATCGGTGTGCGCGTGTGCCAATAAGACGCAAGAGGGCACATAGGTTGAGGGTATTAACAATCGTTCAGCATTTTCAAGTCAATGCCACGTTTGTATAGACTTTAGACTGTATAATTTACATGGTCTAGACTAGGTTCTTTTTCAAATCCAAATCATCTTGACAAAATTTAGGCTAGTAATTTGTAGACGTTTGGGCTTGAAGTCACGGGGATGCAAATCAAAAGAAAAAGTATAATATTGTATAACGTGTAGTTGTCAATTATTTTTTAGTTAATGTTGAAACTAGTTTCTGAAACTCCACATGTTACTTGGCTGGTCTGTAACTAAACTCAAAGCTGGAAACAAATACGATGTTTTAACCTATGGCATAGACTACTCGATGAAAAGGATAGGCCTCTGCATTAAGTAATTTATCTTACCAGGCCTACAGGTGAGACGGATGCATCCGTCACACCTGTAGGCCTAGGCAGTATGCCTAATTGTAGGCCTTTTGCTTACTGTGTTCAGATCAGTGTAGAAACGTTGTTTTATCTTGATTTAAATAGCATGAACAAGGACTGCATGCCATATCCAACGACTACTAGATTTCCCTTCAGATGAAGTGTTTGTCTTTGTAACGTTTACTGAATGTTATGTAGGCTTAACATGAAACGCCAAAAAGATTATAGCTGAATGCCTTTTTCTAACTGCCTGTCACCATGCAAGTCCTATATTATCCCATAGCCTACACACAGAAGCAAATAGAACGTTATAGGCCTACGCTAAAGTTTAAAACACATGGTACTTTAACAGAGGTAACTTTTAATAATATAAAAGGGTTCTGGAAGGTGGTTCATTGGGCGTGTTTAATAAGTCAGCTTTTATTAATTGCTATTCTATTATTATCGCCATAAGGAAAATTCATTTAAAAACCTTTTTTGAACACAATATAACCTACCGTAATCCACGTTATGGGGAATTAAACCTTCTGAACCATATATTTGAAGTTAAAGATGAATTAACAAGAAATAAAACATTGTTTGTTTGCTATGGAGCCAATGGAAAATATTAAAATGTATAGCATATCAAATGAACAGGCCTGGATCGGTTTCTTGTAGGCAAGTTTATAACAGCATTTTATAGCTTACGCTATAAAGTGGGGTTTTGTGCCTAGACTAATTGCATTCTTTGTTCCACCTAATCACTGTTTAACCAGTGGCACACTATGATTGCTACATGTCGCCTATATGAATCTCGCCATATGTAGGCTACCTATTTCATTTAGCCTAATTCAATATAAAGATATTCCCACGCTAAATTTTTCAATGTTTAATGAGAAAGGGTCAAACAGACCAACGGCAATAATATTGTCGTGAAAGGCTAATAGTCTACTAGCCTTTAAGCGTACTACAACAACAATAAGCTACAAAATTTTACAACCACAACTAGCCTGTAAATACTAGGCTAATATTACAATATAGCCTACTAGGCTACTACTGAAAGATAATTTTAACTATAGCAAGGATAATGCTGTTAGCAATGATAACGACACGTTACAATAATGCCACGACAAAAAATGAGTTATGTATTCATATAACAGGGCAGGAGCATGGCACATTGGCTCACTGCAAAAAACATTTACAATAAACAATGCAAAAAAACAACAAAACAAAAGTGTGTGCAGGAAAAGCGCACTTTTTTTTAACAGTGTGTCCTTTTCTAGGCTACATCAAGAAACTAGATTTTTTGTTAGACTGAATAACAACACACTTAACCTCAAGCCAGTAGGTCCATACTTTGCGTTTAGGATGTAAACGCTGTCAACAGCAAATTGGGCATAAAATAGTTGGCCATTTCATTTAGTCTTGAGAGAGAGAGAGAGAGAGAGAGAGAGAGAGAGAGAGAGAGAGAGAGAGAGAGAGAGAGAGAGAGAGAGAGAGAGAGAGAGAGAGAGAGAGAGAGAGAGAGAGAGAGAGAGAGAGAGAGAGAAAATGTGTGAGTAGTCGAATTGTATCCTTATTAAACACTGCCCCCTCCTGGACAACATGAGCTTTTACGACGTCAGTGTTGTGTGAAACACAATACGTATTATGTTTTGGTAATAAATCAACAATATATTATGGAGCAGCAAGTGAATGCCCCTTTTCCTATGTTAAGTCTCTTTGGACAGTCCTAATGTCCATACCATCCGTGCACACCAGCTATAGGTCCAATCATACCAACACATAGTAGGCTGCCACGAAATGAGAATACCTGAGGTTGAGAATATGTGTGCCTAAATGACAAGTTTTTAATTTAAATTACTTTTTAATTTGACTAACAGTGTTTATATCGTCAAAAGTGAAACAAACATGCTTTTGAGGGAAAACAGGCACACAAAAACATTTCAATAGTAATGTACGATATGAAACACATTGCAATATACTTCTACTGTACTTTATTTATGCACAATTTGTATATTCAATATTTATATATTTTAAATGAATACAAAATGTATGGTCATAATCAGGGTTCTAAATTAACTTTTTTGATCACCAGCCAATTTCCACCAGTCAATCAGAATTTCCACTAGCCAAATTATTTCCGGTGAAAATAAGAACAATTATGAGTTTCACTGAATGCATTTGATAATTTTATTAACATTGTTGGCATGAAAAACACAGAAAATGAAGTAAAATGAAGCACAGAAGTATGATGCAAGGGTATGTGAAATCACCAACACGTGACTAAGTAAGGACACGATTTATTGTAAATGGCTAAAACGTCCATTTGCGTCATGATGAGATTGACTCCTGCCCATGCATTTACAGTAACGTTTTGTCCTAAGCAGGCATTAATTAAACTGACCTAATATACTCTTTATTAAGAACAGTGTATTTACATTACACTAGACTGTGTCAGTAAGCAACATAATTTTTCTTATGCGTAGACTACATGCGGCAATCCTTACAAAACATGACAACATTTTCATTGTCAAACACAAGCCATTCCCGACCCGTCAGCCATTTGGCATTACATTGTCTTTTCTTCGTTTCTCTAGTGCTATCAATATCCTCATCCCCTGCCTCGTTCCTTTTCTCGCCCCCAGAAGTTTGTCCTAACCACCGCCGCATTAAGTTAACTTTTTACTTTACTACTCTAGCTAGCTCTTATTACCTCCTATGATCCGCTATGCTTCGTTTTACTTCTTCCTTGTGTTTTCTGGTGGATGCTCCGTTCGTTTCCACGGTTTCTCGCGCCGGTTTCACTTCAACTGCGCGCAGCCAATGGGCGTATAAAACGTTATCACGTAGCATTACGGCACAGTGTTCATGGGAAACTTAGGAAGTACTGCCAGGCCAGGGGGATAAATGACCGAGAACCATGCCGAGAACAGAGCCTTATGTATCATTCATCTAATGCCTCATGTATCACCGGCCAAACTGGCTAGTGAGTTTTTATTAACCCGCCAAAATGAATTTTAACCCGCATTTGGCGGGTTGGCGGGTGTTAATTTAGAACCCTGGTCATAATGCTGTGTTCATTTTACGATCTGAATGTTTTTCCATCTAACTACAAGTCCCAGAAATGTTGTGTCCATTTCCGGGTATGTTTGGCTTCTCGCGACAAACGTTTGTAAAGGAAAACAGCTGACCAAGCGATAGAGCGGTCAGGGCCGGTGCTTGGTTGAGATCTCTTAGCATTTTTTCTGCTTAGCTGGTAAAGCCTAAACATAGTTATTGCCCTGTATTAATCAATCAATTTATCAGTAATCCTAATTCCTGTCAAGGTGCATAGCATACCATGTCAGAAACGGATCCTAAGTCTGTTCAGGACCTCACCAATGTGGTAAGTATTTTAGCTTGCTTGACCCAGCTAGCTAGCTAATGTTACTAGCTTTACCTAGCAGGCTAGTAATTATAATACACCTCGTATTAAGTGAAACCAACAGCTACGGGTCGCTCCGTTGTTTACCTTACTAATTTAATAGCTGTTCCTAACCATTATCATTCTTGCTGAGAAATACGTGGGTTAAGGTTTAATTGCCAGCGAGGGTCACTAATAGTTTATTGATGTTCAGATCACCTGGAAGGAGGGGCTCTCTCTAAGGTTAAATAATTCTAAATACACCCGTAATTTAATTCTGTGTAAATGATTGCACGAAATATTGTCCTTGTTCTGTCAATCCCTTCATAGCGTTTTAAGGATCGCCTTTTCTCTCTCTCGCAGGTCCAGACCCTGCTGCAGCAGATGCAGGACAAGTTTCAAACGATGTCTGACCAGATCATTGGTAGAAATATCCTTTTCTGGCAAACAGTATTGCTTATTCAGTGAATAGGTTTCAGACTGTATATCAACAGTTTTAGGTCTAGGCCACAGTACAGCCATAACACATTATAGAAATAGTATTGCTGCGAGAAGCATTAACGGGTCCCATTTCCACTAACAAGAATTAGTCCAATACAGAGTTCGACAGTTTCCCACACGACACACACAAGGTTTTATAATAGTTTAAGATGGTGCTGTTCTAGAACGCTGTAGTAATAAATTGTTTTGGTTTCTTAACCCTGTCCACTTGACGAGATGAGCACCCGCATTGATGACTTGGAAAAGAACATTGCGGACCTCATGACACAGGCTGGTGTGGAAGAGATCGAAGGAGCAGAAAATAAACCCAAGGAAGATCAAGGGACATTATAAAGGTTACCATTATAATCACGTCATTGTCTTACTAAACTGCCAAAGGCCTCTTTCCCCCCTAGCAAGATATGTCTTAAGTCGATAATTCACAGCAGAGCAGATTAGCTTCGAGCAATGGGAAACATCTCCACTTAATGCATGTCAATGTACGAGATATACATTAGTGCGTACAGTGCTTTGTCTGTTTACTTACCCATAGCTATATTGAGTTTAAATAACATGTTTTTTCCCACTTGTAATTTTGATTCCAAAGATTCCCTTGAGTGAAATCAAGACATGCTACTGTAGTGTTGTATAGTTATTCAAAAATAAACTAAACCCAGGTCAACCTTCTATTTTGAATAATTGAAATGACTTATTTGTGCATCAATGTTAATTTTTGAATGTATCTTGCAATATAATTGATTAGATTTTACCAACAAGTATTAACCCTACCGACATGAGGCAGACCTGAGTCCACAATCAAGTGAACGCCTAACAAATGTTATGGAATGATGATACTAGACCTGTTTGATTACACTGTGCACGTGTACTTGACGCAGAGTGCTGGAAGGTACCTGCACAACCAACGTATGTGTTCTCTTTTGCAGGTTGCCAGGTAACACCATGTCAAGGACAGTTTTCAGGAGCAGCCAGTTTCATCTATCATAAATTGATTTGGGTGTTTTTGTGGTGAAATGCTTTTTTCTATGAACTATTGTAATGAGTAACATTTATGTAGTGTAGATTTATTTGTACAACAAAATCCCTACTGTACACAGAACAATGGCATGAGATGTTTGAAGTTGTGGCAACGAGAAACGGTGCTGCTTGTGCCAAGTGTGGAATGCAATCCAAACTCAATTGATTTGTTATATTGAAGTTATTTAATACAATGTGTCTCAGTATCTGACCAACGATTTTATTGACAAAATGTAAAACAATACCATTATGGGTATCAGCTGCATCCACCTAGATGCTTGTTCAACCTGAGTGTTTCCCTTTTCAAGGAAAGGTTGGGACCAGATTAATCTGCCAGCTCATGTTTATTTGTTCAGACAGATGGGTCTGGCCACCCTCCTTTTCAAACTGATTTCCCTCTGGCATGGAAAGGGCCAGACAAACCGTTGATGGGGCAGTTTGATATGATGACTGTACAAAGCGGTACTTTAGCATTTTAGTAAACATCCAAGATGTCATTCTGATTGGTTGGTTCAGAAGCATTTTTGGTGCTCCTAGTGAAGACACTTCACTGGATGCATCCAAGTAATGAGTGTATTCATCAGTCAGGCTGTGTAAAGTGCAGATGGACAGTGTATACACATCTTATTACTGTACAAGTTAAGAGTCCTTCAAATGAGCAGCTATTGCAAATACATTTTTATTTGAATCAAGAATATATATGTACATACAAATTTGTTTTGACTGGAAACACTAAAATACAAAACGATATTAACATGAACCAAATGGTGAACAACCATTCTTTATAAAAGAATCAATAATGAAAAAACAATGTTAAGAACCATGTGTACAAAAAATACATTCACAGGTAAAACCTCTTCAACTTCTGTTCAAATAACCCGGGTCTGCAGACAGGTGGAGGGCAGGGTTAAAACTGGAAGTCTCTCTCGGTCATGTCTACGGCCCAGGCAAACTTGTCTCTCTGAGACTTGTTGTAAATCTTGTCCAGGGGGACCTCCATGTTCTTACACCTGCAGGAGAAGAACAACGCAACAAACATGTCCCCGGACCATGTTTAAGACCAACCGGATCCCCATATTTGTGACACAAATATGGGGAATAAACACAGCTAAAGTCTGATATGAGAGTGTGTGTGTACTTGGAAAGACTGCTTTGCGTGGGAGAAAGGGTTTGAGAGGGTGTGAGCGAGGAGTGCGTGCTCGTCTCTGACCAGGCCACACTGATGCGTGGGTCCAGGTAGTTGAGTTTGGAGGTGCCCAGAGCGATCTGCTTGTTCTCCTCCCTGTCTGTCGCCTGCACCTCCATCCTCAACAGCTGCTCTTCACAGCGCTCCACAGCCTTCTTCTTGCGCTCCACCACCCTGAAAAACACAGCTTGAATTCCCTTTCTCGCCTCATGCTAGCTCACTTAAACCGGTTACCTAGTGCAGTGGTTCTCAATCCTGGTCCTCGGGTTTTAGATGTTTCCCCTGCTCCAACACACCTAATTCAAATGAATGGTCGTCATCAGGCTTGGATAACGACCATTCATTTGAATCAGGTGTGTTGGAGCAGGGAAACATCTAAAACGTGCGGGCAGGGGGTCCCGAGGACCAGGATTGAGAACCACTGACCTAGTGTAATCAAACGGAACTAAAGGCAGAAGTATGTGTGTGAGAGAGAGAGGGTGTGTGTAACTCACGTCTGCAACTTGGGGTCTGAGCTGGACTTGGCCTCCTTCTTGGCCTCCTTCAGATTAGTCTTGGCCAGGACCAGCTGCTCCCTCCTGGCATCAATCTACAATCCAGGACACCTTTTTAACCTTGTCAGTTGTACTACTTGTTAATGGTCACATTACAGATAGGGATGGTATCACAATACTAATGTATTTTTCAAATCTCAGACTGGTTTCTTCCTACACATTAGTCACCATCAAAATTAAATTCACTTCAATAACTAATCCCAAGTATCTGACCAGATATTTTTTAATATGTTCAGTTTACTACTTGTCAACGACTTAAATTCTACAATGCAAGTATACCATAGCCACCTCTACATAACTCACTTGTAGGCTCCTTTCCCAATGTCTTATATTGCATCAGAGGTGAAGGTCCCAAGGTGGATGTTTGGTGGGTAACCCTTACAGCACAGACCCCCTCCCCCCTCCCAGTCTGAATTTCCCCCTAGGACACTGTTCACCCCCTCCTCACCTTAGTCTGTAGGTTGGCCATGGACTGGTCGAAGCTCTTTGGCGGTGCCCGCTGGTGGTTGCAGAGTATTGCGACTGCACGGTTGGCTCTGTTGTAGGAGAGCATCTTCTCTGCCTGGTTGTTTGTCACTGAGGTCAAATAAGTTGTTTGATTCAGAGACTGGGGATTCTTACATCAGAATTAAGAGATGTGTATTTTAAGGGTGTTTGGTTAGAATCTGAAAAGCTTTAGCTGTGTTTGTGTACCATTTGTGTGTGCATGTTAGGGTGTTTTTTTTTGGATGTGTGTGTGTGTGTGAGATGAGGTGCATACTGTTGGAGAGCTCTCTGAGCTGCTGTTGCAGGGTGACTGAGGCGTTGTATGTCCTGAACACCTTGGCAGTCAGGCCTGGCATCAGGGAACTCAAGTGCTTGTTCAACAAGCCTGTCTGCATGCACACACACACACACACACACACACACACACACACACAATAAATGAAGCATACACAGTACTGCTAACATGTGTACAAATCCTTCAAAGCCCACAGAGACCATGGACTGAAGCCTGCTGGCAGAAGAGCCTACAGTTCAACCCCTGGCCACAAGGTGGCAGTAGAGTACCGTGGATCAAGCACAGTTTCTGCACTGCAGGGAAACGGCGTCATCCAGTCTCCAGGTACATTATCATCACCATCATTTGGAGTAGAGAAGGAGATTAAAAAAAGACCATCATATTACTTTCTCTGACTTAACCGCAATTTCGACAAGTATTAGCATAGGTTAAAGCTGCCAAAGACAGGAATTATATTTCCATTAACAGCAGCGCCCTGACAGCAAGGGCTTTCCAATAACGAGACGCTCTAGAAGTGGAGAGCCGGGGTCTAGGGCTGAAACACACACTTAAATGCAGATGCGTGCACACCCACACATGGATGAATAAACCAAAAGCAATCCAATAGTGTCCTTAAGGGCCTTAAGTGTTGTGAGGCAAGCTGGGAGGGACGATGGCCGGGCTGTTTTCATCAGTGTAGGGTTAGGACACCCCGTCCTTCCCCTACAGTCCTGCTTAGAGGAAAGACGAGGAACGTGGACAAGTGTGTGATCTCTTATCTGCGAGCTCACAGGTGTGTGTGTGTGTGTGTGTGTGTGTGTGAGAGGTCAGCACCATCCACCTGCTGGGTTGGAGATAAGAGACTGCAGCATGTCCAGGTGAAGATACAGGGACTACAGCGACAGGAGACAGGCATTCCGGACCCCCCCCCACACACACACACACACACACACACACACACACACACACACACACACACACACACACACCACACTGACCAAGACTCCACACCCCAGAGTCTGAATGAACACATTCCCTTCCTTAACAAGACACGCTACCAGGAACAACACACACCGTTACTGGGAACGTGTGTGCAGGCAAGTTGAATCCCTCAGTTACGAGCAGGTTCTCATGCGTGTCCACACGCGCCCCTGCAGGCAAGAAGTATAAAAGAGGGGCTAGGGTCCTCTTATCACCACCAGAGAAGACGGAAGGCAGCCTAGTTATGTGACTGAATGTGTACTTTAATACCACCTCCCAATATCCCCCACATGGCCTTTGAGTGTCAATCAGGCCAGCTCAGAGCAGCGGTTAACATTTCCCCTTCACATGGCCTGCCATTTTTCATCACACTGGAGGTCAGGGAGGAAGGACACCCCCCCCCCCCCCCCCAATTCCTTCCTTCCTTCTCACATTCTTTCCATCCACCCGCCGCCCCCGCTCGTCCAGGGAGGCTTAGGACCATGTCATTTCACAGCAATCTCCGCAGCTGCCCCTGGGCCTGCCGGGGCCGGGCTCCTCTGCAGCCTGCCTGGCCCTGCAGCCTGGAGGGTGCAGCAGGGTGAAGGGAGGCTGCATTCATTTATAATCCTCTCAGTCAGCCTTCCTACCTCTTTTCCCCCTCTCTCCTCTTATCGCACTCCCTTCTTACAGCGCTCCGCCTTTGCTTCTCGTTCTTGCTCACCTCTTTTTTTTCCCTCCCTTACCTTCCTACCCGTTTCTCATCCGTCACTCTCTTCATTTCAACTCCACCCCCCCCCCACACTTGTCCCTTCTTTCTCACCCTTTACGGTCTCTTTTCTAGGAAGGCGTCGGTGTGAAGCCGCTGCTGAGACCCAGTAATCTCCTTGCCGTGTCCACAAATACACATTTCCTTTTTGGCATGTTTAGGCATTCTAGCAGTGGAATGAAAACACAAAAAGTTTCTGACTCACATTGAGGCGGTCGAAGACATCGTCACCTCCCTGCTTATTTTCCATGAACAGCTTCAAGTTTTTAAACACCTGGAAGAGACGAGAACAGAAGCCGTCACAACTGAACCCCGACAAACAGACAAGAGCAGGACAGACCCCCCCCCCCCCCCCCCCAGGACAGACTCGGGAGGCCAGCTGGACCCTAGTGTGTGCCGGTTTAGCCACTTGGGGTGAACCTGACTTGGCTTCTCAGGCACGATCAATCAGACACAATCAAATCAGGGAAGAGTCTAAGAAGTGCCAACTGTGTGCACGACAAGTCAAATCAAGCTCAATTTTTCTCTTTGAAGTGCGTGAGTGAGAGAGAGCGACAGCAAGACAGACAAAGAGAAGGAAAGTCTGAAATGCCAGCCAGACTGCATATACAGCAGCGGCAAACTCGGGCCTTCCAAATGCTCCTGATCATGCCAGAAGATGGGCCTCTAGCCAGGAGACATCCCTCTCCATACATCTCCTTCTGCTCTGCTCACTCACAGGGGAGCCAGAGGAAAGATTGGCACAATTATATTTGACATTTCCAATGAACCACTCCCACCCCCCCCCCCCTTCCCCCTCTTACCAAGTAAACCTGCTAAAATATGCAAGAAGCTAATTAATGCTAGGCAATATGTAGCATTTCTGTGATTTGAACTACAATTTTGCCTCAAGTCAACATTTAAAAATGCCGAAATAAAGAGGGAACTGAGGTGAGGTGTGTGTGCGGGGAGGAGGGGACCCCAGCCCTATACTCCAACCCCAGGTCAGATGTTGGCTGGATGAAAATCTTCTAAGTGCTGGTCACATGATTACATTTAAATACACAGCAAACTGGGTTTAACCCTGTACATTTGGTAAAAATGTTGACACACACGTCGGGGAGTTTGCAGATGGTCATGTGACCACCATCCCTTCTTCCCGTTCATCCCCCTCCCTCTCCAGGGGTTTGGAGACAGAACATTCCTCCAATTCCAGCTGACATTTACCAGCCCTAACCTACCCTGGCATTACATATGCAAAGATATGCAGGACACTAATTAATTTACCTGATGTGTTGCTTTTAAATATGCTTATTTGAATAATGAGACATTCTGCCCGGAAACAAAACAGGCTGGCAGGTGCAAACATGTCCTGGTCTGCAATATCTGGAAGGTTCCAACATTTGTGTTCAGTGTAATAGACGTGTCTGGATCCAGACACCTTCCAGTTCGTATCCAGTCCAATTCTCACTTCTGACAAGATAACTAAAGATGAGAGAGAACAGGAAAAAAACCTAATTGTCTTATTTTCCATTAAAGTCTTTTCATTTGACAATTACAATGTGTGACAGCGATAATACACAGCTATACGGAAATAATGAACTAGTGTCAGCAATATTGTTTTGACTAGTTTATTTGGGTTTTGGAAGGGTTAAAGCTCACTGGCAGTAAGACAAGGATTCCTTTTCTCACCCTGAGGATACCTCCAGTTATCCATCCTTTACAATCGCTTTTTTCTTTCCTTCTCAAATCAGATGCATTTAATATGGATTTGACTTTTATATAGCATTATCATCAAAACCCTACTTACAAGTAATAATTCCATGGTTGTTTATGCATTTCTGCCAGTTCGTTTGACAAAACCATCTTGACCTTGCAGTGAAGAACTAGTCGCTGAGAATGTCCACAGTGGAAGTAACGCCAGACCACCTGGGGTCTAGCCCACACTAATCCATCTCCCCATGTGCCAATACAAATGATCATGCCATCAATCCACTTGACTGACAGCTTGTTGGAGGGAACTGATAATGGAATTCAGTCATACTGTAATTCCATTGCCAAATTAAAACGCTGGGAGCAATGTGAATCCCATCTTAAATGGAGCCCTGTGGGTATCTTAACGTCCCGCTTCCTGGGGATGTGTGGGAGATTTAGGGAGCGAGCGGAGAGAAAGTGAGCATGTTCTGTGGCTGAGAGAGCGAGCATGTTCTGTGGCTGAGAGAGAGAGAGAGAGAGCGAGCGGAGGGGAAGCGAGCATGTTCTGTGGCTGAGAGAGAGAGAGAGAGCGAGCGGAGGGGAAGCGAGCATGTTCTGTGGCTGAGAGAGAGAGAGAGCGAGCATGTTCTGTGGCTGAGAGAGAGAGAGAGAGAGAGAGAGAGAGAGAGAGAGAGCGAGCATGTTCTGTGGCTGAGAGAGAGAGAGCGAGCGCTTACCTTCTTGGTGACTGGGACCTTGTTGTAGTAGCGGATACAATCTTTACCCAGGAAGTCAAACTCCACCACCCAGTCATCCCCCTCCAGGTGGTCGTGGAGGGTGAGGTGTTCCACCCGGAGAGAACAGCAGCCTACCGTGTCAGCCGTCTCTCCTTCCTCCTTCTCATTACCCGCTCTCAGAGCCAGCTGGGGCACACACACACACAAAATTAAGTTAAAACTACCACTAGAGTTTAGAACTGGTACGTACAGGACCACTTCAAAACGCACATGTTGGTGCCACTTAAATGCCTGAGCTGAAGAATGTGCCCTCTGGTGCTCCGAAACGGACAGAAGTATAATCAGCGCACATGATGGCTAATTAAATTATACTGCATTCATGTGGTGTCAGAATCAGAAAACAATAATTTCCCGACCGAGAAAATTAACTTGAATGCAAGTCGGAACACGGAAAGTCGAAGAACATCGTCAGAAAAGTGATAAATAAAAGAAAAGCAGTTCTTTGTCATTTTGTGGCTCTTTAAAAAAGGATCGGTTCAGGCACCGTTGGAACCGGAACCATTTAAAAAAAGTTGCGATTTGGCACCAGTACTGTAAAAACCCAACGATACCCAACCCTAGTCTAAGGACATCCGGTTCTAGGGCCTACAGCATCAGAGGTGGTCAGAGGCAGACCTTGTCGATGAAGTAGAGGGCCACGGCTCTCTGGCGGGTGGCCATCTGTTTGGACTTGAGGTCTTCCTGGTAGTGCTGGCGAATGCTAGCCACACAGCTCTTCAGTCTCCGGGCCACCTCGTACTTCTCCCAGTCCTTCTCCCCCTGAGCACACACACACAGTCAAACCTTCATTTGAACACCGTGCCCATAGTTCCTCCTCGTTTCCACTATGGTATGTGGTGCTAACAAACACACTACCCGTTAGGAGAGTATTGTGGGAGCTGGCCAGTGACATGGTGTTTGCCCATCCTTCAATGGAACCAGCCACTAGCATTTTAATTAACAGGACCCAGGCCACCCTACCCAAATACACAGGTCATCGTCACGGAGACACACTGGAATAACTTAACCTTCACAGATATGCAGGAAAGGAGAAGACAATAGAGGAGAATCGAGTAGAGACCAGATTCTAAAAAGAGAGTATAGGAGAAGAAATGGAACATAAGCACAAACATCCAACAAATACCCCTCTTTAGGCACCATTTGTGTAAACATCACCATACAAAACACAGGATTTGTGCCCACGCCACACAGTCCTCCGATGAAAAGCTCATTGGCCCATAAGAGCCAAACAAATAATTGCAATTAGAAACTGCTTTTCACAATGTCCTCCTCAACTAGGGGTTAAAGTGTTGCTCCTAGATACTGTAGCAGTACAGCATACCACCCTGTACCAACAAAACAACCCTCACACTGAGTCAGTGAATAGCCCCTAGTCACCCTGAACACAAGCAACTGGAATGAAAGGAACACATAGGCCATTGTTGCCATCAGTGCTTTCAAAAGCACAACACCTTGTATGAATAAGATATGTCATTTGCCTAGGATTTTTAGAAGCAGAAAAGCACTTTACGGCGCTTTTCTGTGGTTGCCGTTTGAGTGTGTGTTTCAATGAACAGAGGCTGCATGATAATCAGCCTTCACGTAACCCGGTTAAGGACAGCAGGATGGACTATAACAGAGCTGTTGTGCAGCTCACAACATGTTGTGAATACATGTAAACGGTGTTTGTTCAAAAGATGCCAACGCCTAGAGTTCCTGAATAAAAGGACTCAACAGCTTCCTTGACGACATACAAGTGGCGTGGAAACCTGCTTGCTTCCCCCCCTCTCCCTCTCTGCCTCTCCCTCTCTGCCTCTCCCTCTCTGCCTCTCCCTCTCTGCCTCTCCCTCTCTGCCTCTCCCTCTCTGCCTCTCCCTCTCTGCCTCTCCCTCTCTGCCTCTCCCTCTCTGCCTCTCCCTCTCTGCCTCTCCCTTCTCTGCACAGCCCGGGAGGTGGTTTGAGACGCATGATCTACGGTCCTTCTGCTTCCCACCCCCCCGCGTCTGTGTGTGTCAGGGTCGCACCTTGAGTTTGGAGTTGGCGTTGAGCATGATGTATTTAACGGAGCCCTGAATGTTCTCTGTCCAGCTGGCCAGCCACGTCACCCCGTTGTCATGGCGAACCTCCTTCCAGTGGTGACCTTTTGGGGGCTCTGGGATGCGAGATTCTCTGAGTGTGACCGTTACCGAGGGAGATTAGAGAACAAAGAGATAAAGAGAAAGTTTAAGAGGCAGAAAGATAACATAGGAGTGCATATGTAATTCATAAAAAAGTTGGCCAGTCTATGTAGTAAGAAATGCCAGTAAAAGTCTCCCCCCTTTACGAATTATCTGTCAATAACAAATGGTGTCTGGCTACCAAAAAGAGGGCGTTTGAAAAGGACCACTATCATTTGCTAAACCGAAGCTACCATTCCAAAGCTACAAGTGAAGCGACGAATCCCATTGTCAGGAACGTTCACAATGTTGTTGTCTGGACACAAGGAACACTAGTTCTCCTTAATAAAGCCTGACCAACCATGCACACACGGTGGCATTCTAAAGCCAGTGTGACACACGGCTTGCCGCAGGTGCCTGCAGTCTCACTTGCTGCAGTTGATGATGACGTCTTCGGGCCAGATCCTCTTCTTGAGCTGGCCCTGCTTGGGGTGCTCCCCACGCCCCCTGAAGAGGCTCGGGGGCTCAATCTTGAAGTTGCCGATGCGCTCTCTGTGGTGGTCGAGCAGGCAGAAGCCGTACTCCTCCACGATCTTCTGGTTGGCTTCTTTGATCACCTGGGGAGGTGGAGAACGCCACAGAGCAGGTTAGGGGGAGATGGGGGGGGGGGGGGGGGAACAACAAGCTTCCTTCTTCCGTTCTGTGAGCTGACATGGTCTGACAGGTGTGAGTTTCTCGGTTGTAACCAAATCTAATCAATAGTTTTAAACTTAAAAAGGTATCTCAGAGTGCGTGTGTGTTTCAGAGGCTCAATTACTGCATCTTGAGGACTGGGCACCATATGAAGTTGAAAATTGGCAGGTGTATAATGAATATAACCACATTTGTCACCATTTTGCAGTGCACCAAGCAAGGGAGCTATGGATCGGGTGATAACGGGCACCGCACTAGCATTCGCTGCAAATGGGCACTACAATAGTACAAACGGCTGAATAGAATCCAGTGCTGCCTAGCCTGGTCTCAAGCAGGCCCCTGGAGAAGGTCCTGGGTGAGATCTACGTGTTGAAAAAGGCTGGACTGTGTTCAGCTGGGACAAATGGTTGATCTCACCAGTTTCTCTTCCTTGGTAATGCTCTTCCTGGCCTCCACCTTTTGCTTATGCATGTTGTGGAGTTCCCCGAAGTCACACTTATTCAGGTCCTGGATCAGTACACGCTCCTTGTGGGTCATTTCCTAAAGATGGTGCGAAGACGCGTGACCCTTTAGTGAACATGTAGGAGGCACGGGGACACACAAACAGAATCCCCACAAAGGACGACCCCCCCCTCCCCCCTCCTTACTCACTAACCAGCGGATCACAGATCAGTCCATAATGGAGCCGTATACTTCACCAAACCACCTCAACTAGTGCGAATGCTCGAGATCACAGGTCAATCTGGGTGCCCAGCAAACAACGCGCTTCTTTAGTTTGATTTAATTGGATCGTCTCCCAGGCAAAATGTTACAACCATGCAGCCTCTCTTCTAACGTGCTGCCCCATAGCGGCGAGGATGCCAGCTCTGCAGGACCTGCGAGCCAGGCAACGACAGAACCCACCAATTACAATCACTCTCCTGTCCCCGACTCTCTTCTCATCCTTGTATGTTTGTCTCCCTGCTTACAACCCCCCCCCCCCATCCATTAAATATTCTCTCTCGCCATGGGAATTATTTTTTCACCGAGATGCAGCACTTAAACTAGAGAAAGAGTAGGGGGGAAAGGAGAATGAAGGCACATTAAAAGCCCAATTTATATGGTGTTTATAAAAGGTGGCACAAAGGGAGAGAAAATCAAACAGCCTAGCTTCCAATCAATACTAGCGTCTGTTGGACATGCACCTGCTTTATTCAGTCAGCAATGCAACCAGGTAAGTGTTTCAAGTGTGTCTAGGAGGCCAGTGGTTCCCAACCCTGGATAACGACCCATTCATTTCAATCAGGTGTGTTGGAGCAGGGAAACATCTAAAACATGCAGGACAGGGGGACCAGGGTTGGGAACCACTGGTCTAGGGAACTAAGTTGTCCAGGGTCTAGGGGCCAGTGGTGTAAGGGGCTAGGTGGGCCAGGGGCTAAGAGGTCCGTGGTCTAGGGAACCAGTGCGGTCTAGAGGGCTAGGTGGTCCAGTATGTGTGGGGCTAGGTTGCCAGAGGTTGAGGAGACCAGTGGTCTAGAGTTTCAGAGTCCAGAGGGCTAGGAGGCCAGTTTAGAGTGCAGCCAGTGTGTGACATACCCCCCACACTTCTGCCACAGCAGATGGGGCCACTTGAAGACACTGAATCAAGTCTCTAACCATGATTGACAGGGAGAGAGTGGGCGGAGACTGGGGGGGCAGTGAAGCGAGGAGAGGTTCTTCCTGTTGTAATAAAACAGTTTAATTGGATTTGTTCAAATGCGGGGAGACGGTTGTCTGGATTAGCATATCAATGCCTTTACACAAATCGTATTTTCAACAGCATTGAGCACTAAGCAGCACAAAATTAATTCTGCATGATATGGCTTCAGGCTTGGTTAGGGTGGGGTGTGTACCGAACACCGTGCCACCACCTCGCACGCATCCCAGCTCTCCACTCAGCCCGTTTCACGCCCTCACACCTGGAAGGAAACGCCGTTTGATTTCCCTTTCGTTCCAATCAAAGGGAACTTGAAACGGTTTGCCGGGCACATTGGCTGGGGCGACTTCATGGCTTTTCTCCACGGATTCGTGTGTGGGCTCCACCAAGCCCACTTTCAGATGAAAGGCAGATTCGATTTCAGACTCGGGTCAGGATGCTCAGTGTATGGGTCCCTGATATATATGATATACCTCAGACTCTGCCAACTCTAACATGCGACAAATATTTTTGCGCCATTTATACTGAAGCTATATTGTATTCCCCCTACTATTAAGAGATTTTGTCCTTGGGCATACAGCTTCACTGTTCTTCGTCTCATTCGTTTCAATTCTCTTTATCTCCCCGCCCCTCCCTCCCTCCACCGCCAGTCTCTCCTGACCCATACCTTTCTCCAGTCCTTGAAGAAGTTGTTTCGGAACACCTCTTTAGTGGTGTACTCGTGGTCCAGCATCTGGGCGAAGAACAGAGCCACCTCCTCGGCTGCAGGGCTCAGGTTCACCTCCTGACCTGAAATAAGACAGAAGTCCAAACCTTCCATAATCCCAGTGGTGCATCTTCTGTGTGTCATGTTTGAAGAGACCATCTCAAGGATCAAGCCAATCAATCACCCTCTCCTAGACACACACACGCACACAGAACGAGAGCAACAGTTTTAGGTGTCAAACGATGTACGTAACAGGTCTCTGCAGTGCGCGCGTGCACACACGTTCAGTAGGGGGAATATATGTCAAATGGTCTTCAATAACCATGTTTGATCCAGCAAGCCAACAGCTCCCCTTCACTGTACAGCCCCAAGTAAAGAAGCTGGTCCTTGGATCTCTCTGTGCACACACGTCAATAAAACAACTTTGTTGTTGTTCGTCATGGAGTCTCTAGTGTCCTTTAGAACCGCTTCTCTTGGACCCCCACTAAAACTGACAAGTCGGGAGCAGTTTCATAGCTCATCTATTGCTCTGTACCAGGATCAATCTGCTTCTCTGTGTTCACAGAGCTGGTGTGATCCTGGTAAGCCTGGACAGGGCATAGCGGTTTGTCTTCCTCTCTCCCCATCTCTCTGAGAGCAGACAGGAATGACAGATCAGCTGTCACTAAGCACCTCCAAGTGGGAAGGCTGATCCAGGATCAGAAGTCCTGCTGAGACAACTTTCATGCAGGCCACACACACACGCTGATCAAGGCCTCAGATCAGACTGCTGGTTCTCCCCCTTAGAGACCGGCAGGAGAGACCGACCTGCAGGAGAGACCTGGACTGGCTCCCTACCGTCGTAGTAAAAACGAACATCCTTAGGCAGGGGCTGGTACTCAGGAGGGAACCACGGTCCTTTATGTTCTAGAACCTTCCACTTTACCCCGTACTCATATTTCTCCTCCTCCCACCTGAGAGCAAGAGGGAAACAGAGACAGCTTTCAATTCAATCATATACTACCTAAAGCAAGTATTCAACATATGCTGCTGTCATTAATACAAGACTAGACCAGAGGCCAGCCAACTGTCAGAATAGCACGTCCAAGTTGAAGTAACATGTGATCCTTGCTTGTAAAATGCCCCAGACGGTGATGTCCCTCACCATCTCCAACGTTGCTGCTCCTCTTCCTCCTTCTTCTTAATCTTCAGAGCTCGCGCCTCCTCAATCTCTTTCTTGGTCCTCTTCTGCTTGGTAGAGACTGTGTTCCCCTCTTCCTTCTCCTCAATCTCTTTCTTGGTCCTCTTCCGCTTGGTAGAGACGGTGTTCCCCTCTTCCTTCTCCTCAATCTCTTTCTTGGTCCTCTTCCGCTTGGTAGAGACAGTGGGCCCCTCTTCTTCCTCCTCAATCTTCTAGGAAGACCAACATCAACAGGCACCCTCAGTACAGACCTACTTCTACAGAGTAAATGACTTGGACACGGAAACTGAATGCAGTATGGTGGATTGGCAAGATGAGCCAAATTTGGGCTCTAACTTAATACACATCGGTTGTCGTCATTATGTTGAATTTGACTGGATTGGAAGACTTATGAAAAAAAACATTTGTTTGATCATTTTGTTACAGTAAATAAGATTAGATTTCAGCTAACATAGTTTAGTGGATTGTAGCCATAGGTGACAAGTTCCATGCATTCTGCTGTGTTTACCGCTGGTCCCATGAAATCCCAACTTCGCATTGTGATGACATCAATGTCGCAACCATCACATTCACCCTTGCTTTAGGGAAAACACAGCTGAAGGGTTTTGTGTAATTACTGTCAAACACAGGCAGGAGAAAGGAGAGGGTGTTCACCTTCTCTTCAGCCTCCTTCTTGACCCTCTTCCTTGGTGTCCCCGAGCTTACCTCACCATCCTCCTTTTTTAATGTCGTCTTTTTCTGAACCCTATAAATGATCCAAGGAACAGAGAATACACATTAAAACCAATCAAACGAACCTGGATTCGGCATGTCCCTATTCAATCGTTAGCCCTCACATGGCAGAGGCAGACGGCACGTCCTGCCTCTTCCTCTTCCTCCCCATCTGCTGGGGAGCAAAGTCTCCATCCTCCTGCTTCACAGCCATGTTGAACCTGGAGAGAGAGGGAGAGGGACAGAGATGGGAACAAGAAAAGGAAGGATGGACACAATAACAAAGTTTGAGACTCGTCAATAGCTATTGATGCCGATTGTAATAGAGCTGCAGAATTCCCACAACACAGCATGAACTGGCTACAATTGGAGCAACTGTAGACTAAATGTAGGCCTTCCAAGGTAAAAAGGAGCCCAAATGTGCACACTGATGATTCAGTGACCACACAAAATCACAGTGATTAAACAACATTATTGAAAAACAGCCAAATGATAATGGGATAATTACAATGATTAGAAAAAAATAATAATTACAGGACTGTGAGCTTGAGTGTCCCTTCATTGTAGCTCAGCAAAGAGAAATGGACCAAATTAATAACTAATTAGAGCAACCACTACTAATAAATTACACTTCTGCTTCCCTTCACACATGCTAAACAGCACCCAGTTGGGCAGACTGGAGCCCATGCAGTGGGCTACTTCCATTGAGTGTCCACACCCACGTATCGTCGGAACAGAAGGATATTGATTGGAATTGATGGAACATTTTCGCAACTGCCAAGAGTCTGTAATTAAATCCAAGCGTCGGCATCCATTGTTGGGCAGAAAGTTAACCTGTGTGGTTTGTATTGGCAGTACCTGGTTGCTGAGATGTGGTTTCTTTTCAATGTGGCTAATGAAAACGGAACGTTCCTCGACTTTGACCATCGTAGTACCATGCACTTCTGATCCTTGATCTTTCGAAATGCACCATTTGTACTTTGCTTGGAATAAAAGCCTCTGCTAAAGGAATAGAAAGGTCATGTAAACATGTTCTCAGTAATTGTGAGAGTTAGGAAGGTACCACCGTGTAAGGGGAGACAGAAAAACACCCTTCAGCCTTAACCAATTTCGAGTACAGGTGGGTTGATTTGTCTAAATCAAATCAAGGAATAAAACTGAGATAAACAAAATAACTTCGAAAGTCTTTGTCAACTGTCCATTCACCTGAAGTGTACTTGGAGTTGGAATCCCCCAGGAGTGACAGCCAGAGTCACTTCTCATGATTCAATCAGATCCTGTTTGAGGCCTGAGGCAAATGCAAGACCAACACACTGCCCCCTTCCCCCAACCGTGGGAGTCCATCTTCCCCCGCAACACCATCTCATTTATTGCGTTTCTGACAAGCCACAGATATTTTCTTCAATACAGCAAGAAATTAATTTCCTGAGAGACAGCTTAACGCTGCCTGAGATGGGAATGGCTCATGTCCAGCCTCCTGGACATCCAAATCACCTAAATTAATTTACATCACCTCAGAAGAAGCAAGAGAGACAGAGCAAGTAAGAGTGAGAGAGACAGAAATGAATTGAATCCATTAGAAACGTAAACGGATTAAAACTAATTTCCAATGGCAGCAGCAAGATGCCAATTGGACAGTTTTTTTCATGTTCATCAAGTCAATGAAGTGCAAAAGAAACCTGAATGTGAGTGATGAGTAGCGCCATCATTCACCATTACTTGGCCTTCTTTTCAAACGCTGTCCAAAAGTAATTGAGCAGTGTTACACACCTGCCGTTTGCATCAAATTTAACGCTCTTTGTGTTGACCTGACGGAGATAGAAAAATTAACAAGAGGAAGACAGACAATGCTGACATTCCATCATCAATTGCCCTTTGAGGACATAAATAAATGAAATCAATAAAATCATCCCTTAAGCCAAAACACACTTGAAAGGGTTGACAAAAACGATTTGCCACTTTAAAATGTGTACATTGAAGTGATTTCATTTGATCCAAATAGATAATCACGTCAGGATTGGTAACAGCATAGCTCTGATTGGCCAGAAGCTCTTATTAGTCTGACCACTGAGAAATGGTGAGAGGACCTACAAATGTTTGGCTAAAGTACTTCAGAAGGCTTCCATAACACATTTTAGCTTGTGTAGTATGTGATATGTAACTTTGAAATGGGTTGACAGAAACCTGCCAGTTTTTAAAATTATATTTACCTTGACCTTCTCTTTCCTGTGCTTACTGCTACTCACCACACCATAAGAGAGGACGGGAGAAAGTAAAGAATAGTTCAGTTACTATTTTAAGTGTTTTCTGAATGTTTCATTTGGAGTTTACTGTCAACAGAATATAACTAAGTGATCACTTGTGGATTGAAGAGGTAGTTGATAGTTAAAACCATCAATGGTGGGACCCTCAAAACGAATGTGTCACTGTCTTATTCAGTAGGATTTAGTCGTATCAAAGTAATACTTTAGGCCATGACTAGGCTACATGAGGAAGCCTAACCCAATCCCAGTCAGCTTTGGCGAGTGAAATCACAGAGCCGGCTGCCACTCACACAAACCGTCCATTTTTCTTCCTCCTCCTATCAACTACACGTCAATGACGCATGACTGGAGTATAATTTGTCTCCTCATATAATGCAACAGATATCAATGTAAATCAATGTATTCAGATAAAGATGGAGTAGGCTACCACTAACAAATTCTGTGGTACTCGCGTTAATGAATGCACGGCGCCCACTCACTTTCTGGAGCTTTTGCAGTGAGCTGAGACTAGGGAGATTTACGACCGTCTGTGCGGCTTGTTTTGTTTGGAGGCTTAATTTGTCTCCATTTCCTTCTTGACAACATGAGACGAGAGCCTGCACGCTAGGGCAATGGTGTGTTCAGCCATGTGCAGGTATTTGCAATATAACAGGTTGCAAAAATTCGACAAACAGCACTACGCTAGCCACAGAAGTGAGCAATTTAGATCATCATGATGCTAGGAGGGTGGTTAACAGCAGGACCTAGAATCTACCTACCATACTTTCAATCACCTATCACACTGCTTTGAATCACACCTGTAAATTAGAAACAGTATCTATGTATGCAATCTTGTCACAGCTACACATGCTAAATTCACCTTTTGGATGCATCGGTGGGGCCATCTTCGTTCTCACTCGGCGAGCTCTGTCTGGGCTTTTTAGCTTTGGCCTTTTGGCCCCGCTTCGCTTTGGCCATATTTACACACTGCAACATTATAAAACATACTGTAACGTTCAATACAAAGCGAAAGCTAGCTAGAAACCCCACCTTTCATGCCTTACTACTAGAAGTAACCAATTACATGTGTATTAGTAGACCCCACATGGTTCCGCAACTATAAAGTTAGCTAGCCTCCCTACAAAGTGCAAACCACACAGTGCTTACCAGCCTTTCCCCCGGCGGTAGTAGTGCAGAGCCGCCTTGTTAACTGGACAGCTTAATTTATATTATTTAAAATGTGAGATGACTGTACGACAGGTGGCTACTGGATAAAATCGCTATTTATCTAAAACCGAGCAATATTTGTAATGCCTGCTGAACCTTCGTTTTATATTATTGTTACAATAAGCGCTTACTGATCCAGATTGCGCGGGAAAAATAATTGTCCGCTGTGGGAAGATGTCAGGTGCGTGGGTGTGGCCTAATTAGCACTCGGTGACGTTCCCATTCTTTTTGAACGGCTCTGTAAAGCTCTAAAACTAAAAGGAATATTGGCCGAACTCAAAGGTCGAGTAAAAATGTGACAATATGAATCTGACTTTTAAGAAACAGTGTCAGGCCTGCGAGCCAGCTCCCAAAACAGGTGTTACTTTACGATTTATTATTCGAACTTCATCAGCTTGTGGCAGCCAGATCAGTTTCTGCCGCCTTAGTTCAAATAGCTGTGCTGTCCCTTTAAGCTACCGGAAATACTCGCTTGGTGTACCCCGGTGGTGGATTTCTGGCTGTAAAACTAGAGCTCCGACGCGATGATATTTCACCACCTAGTTTCCACATTGCGCAGCGGAGTGAGGTGCTGGCGACATCAAGGTGTACTTAGAACGGGTTTAGTACGTTTCGAAGCCTTACATTTGTATAGCACACGTTGTTGGTCAACCTTTGCTCCCAAACGTATGAGGCCGGGCATGGAGGAGCTTCTGACTAGGGTTGTCGCTCCGTTACCCACATACGAGACAAGGGACAAGTCCCCGCCTCCCCCCGAGTCAAACAGTGTGGAATTTATGCATTTCTACAATAGCCTCGAAAAAGAACAGAGACTCGAATTCCTTGTGAAGCTGTCACATCAGTTTGGGGTGGATCACAAATGTGCTTCAGAACTAGCAGGAAAACTTGTCGACACTCAGCAACGGGACTTGGCAACAATACTTCAAGTTGAGGACAGGTTACGTTACAGCCTGACTCCCCGTTACAAACAGTTGCTTAATCACATAAGCAGAGTCGAGGGGGGAGTCAAGTTTTTGGTGGATCTCCGTGCTGATGTCATTGAAATAATATCATCGAAAGCAAGCGAAAGTTCACATATCAGGGTAAAATCACTTGTTTACATTTGGTGGCCTGCTAAGGTCAATTATGTAGCGTTGTGCGTTTGAGAAATGCAGCAAAAATGTGGAAATTGTGAACAGACACCGAATATAATCTTCGTATAAAGTGGAGTTAAAGCGTTCAAATATTTTATTTTATCAATATTCAGTACTGAATATGGTTTTATTGTAATTTTCTTGGCTGAAAAATCTAAAAGGACAATAATCTGCATGGTTCAATAACTAAAACTTTGTAAGCATTGTACTGTTCATGGTCTGCATACCCCAATGGGACCACAGAGACTCCCCCACCGTAGACCTGCATGTTGGTCCCACAGGGTGTCATGTGTCACCATAGTGCAGTTAAAGCACTGGCGGTGACTTTTGCCCCAGTGCCTTGAACAGCTTGTACTGAATCAGAAGGGTGGGCTTCATCACTAAGCTATGCCTAGCTATGGACATCCTGTCTACATTTCACTTGGGGAAAATGTCCTGCAGTGTTCCAATTGTGTCAGAGGTCTTTGCGGAGGAGGGGGTTAGTCATCTCTTATGGTAGGTACCCTAACTCCCTGGCCCTTCCTTTGACAATGGATGTCCTGTCCTGTATGCTTTTATACAGATTTTACGTGTTCAATATTCACTTCAGGTGCAGGGTCACGGTGTATACATTTAGAGGCTACAACTCATACAGGGCTAGTGCCTCTTATTTGAAGTATTTTCAGTATTTGCGTTGGTCAGTTCTATCGAAACAGCCAAAGGATCTTCTGCAGGATCTTAAGGTTAACATAGTGCCAAGAAACAGTCTGACCATCTCCTACAGAGGCCAAGTGATTATTTTTCTCCAAGACCCCTCTGTCCCTATCTCCTTTTGAAACAATCCTTCATAGTGATATATCCCCCCCTCAAGGCTATTCCATAGGCCACAGAGATCTTCGAAGCTCACAGCCAACTTATTGCTTTATCTAGAGAACCAAATCGATCAACAATTAAGGCATGCTTGCTCAGCTTGGCCTTGTTTCCCCCGCGCTACTACCCGTTGTTCTGCTTCTTTATTGGTCAGATGACTCTGGACACGGAGGGATAAATGGATCAGTTTCTTCTCTGCCTCGGTAGTTTTGTGTTCCTCCTCCTGTGTCTCTGTTGTATACCATAGGCCATTGGTTAACACATTTATTCTTTGATATTGCTTTGAGTTAGATGGAATAGTTAGCTTTTTGCTGCTAGAAGCCATTTTCGTGGACACGAAAAAACCATAGTGTGTGTAAGAATAATATTCAAAACAAATTAAGAAGGCGTTTCGAGAGAATATTTATTGTTCAGTGTCCAAATTGAGTAGAGCGATGCACAGTCACAATGCTTTTGAATTACACAGTTCTCACAAACACTGTCCCAAACAGGAATGAACTGGAAATAGAGGCCGGGTGGCTTATGACAGTCTTGAAGGATAGAAAAAATGTTGCATTTCAAATTATGTTAGTAATCAAAACAGAACTAAAAAGTTGTAAAGTATAGATATTCCCCCCATCATTTTAAGTAGTGAAAGTTTTGAAAATCTCAAGACTGCAATTACCAAGGTTCTTTAAGGACTGTCACTTGGAATTCCACACTAAATTAGTTACCTGCCTGTTAGTCTATCGATTTTGTTTCTCTTTCTCTTCTCTCACCTCTAGCTGTTCCTGTTCTGTTTCCCCTGTAAGCACTCAAGAGCAGAGCGACAGAGAAAATCACTTAGATTTATGTACTTTAGCTCTGACTTCAATTAAAGTGAGGGTCTTGCTTTTGATAAGAGTGTTGGATACAATAAGCTAGTCTCTGTGGTTATTTTTGCCTTCAGTCAGAGCCCAGGAAGACAGCCAGCCTGTCACATGTCAGATACTTGGGCAAAGGCAAACTGTGGGCTTGCAACACTAAGGAGTTGCTCCAGTAAATACGGGTCATCACTGGCTGCCAAGTTAAATACATTTGACATTGAAGACTGGTCTTATTATAGAAGTATTAGGCTACATAAGGATCGTATTTAATTTTGATCTTTGTCTGCATAAAGAATACAGTGTCGTAGGCCTTTGTTTATCTGCTTGTCGATAGTATACCTACTTTTCCCTTTTATATCCTGAGGGACAGACGAAAGGCTGTCAGTTCTATTTTCTTTGAAGAATTTGGAATCTGAGATATTTTCTTTTCTGCCTTAGCTTGCGATTGTCAGGGTCTTTCAGAGGAAAGATGGTTTTATTTCAGGTTTTTATTCCTCAGCCCCTGCAGAGTGCTGTGTTTGATGCTCCCATTGCAGAGAGCTTCCTCTGTTGTTACAAGGTCAATGAAATACAGATTTACCCCCGGGGGGGTTTTGCCTTCCTTTAGTGTGACGTTAAAATTGGGAGGCGGACCAGTCACTCAGTAGGTCAATCAGACAGCGACAAGGCTGATCCCACACTTCAATGTGTCAGCACACAGCTACAGCAACTTCTGAAATGCGTTGGGGTGGCCTTGCCTTACCCATCTTGCCCTTCTTTATTTAGTTTCTATTATCAGACTTTTAAGTTTGCGATTTCTGGAGTGTGAGCTGACAGGCAGGCAGGCAGGGCCAGAGAGGGGGAGAGAGAGGGGGAGAGAGGGGGAGAGAGGGGGAGAGAGATGCTGCTGTGCTGAAATGTTTGGGGGCCCTCAGGCTTAGCATTGACTGCTGTGCCTGACTCACAAAGAGCGGTAAATAATTAATAATGTTGGGTGCCAAATCCCAGGGCACACCAGCTGCTTTGTGCTTACAATACCCAAGTGTGGAAGAAGTCTTCACAGCCAGTCAGAGTCTAAGGACTATTTTGGAGGTGTGTGTGTGTGTGTGTGATTGACTGACAATAGGATATTAGGCATGTGTTACTTTCCACTCAAAATATACAGACTACTGAGCAATTCCAGAAAATGTGGCCTATATAAACTGTTTGCATGAATTTCGTTGTTTTCATCTCAAATATACAGTATGTTTTGTGGTCGCTGCTGACATTTAATCCTCTGTGTGTGAGTCATATGTGCATGTTTGCAGAAGCTTTGATTTATGAGATCCCTGCTCAAATGTCAGGTTGTTTATTAAAGTACTCAGTGTCTTCATATACCAAAGCCTCCCTACCTATGCCTGTGTCAGCATCACACAAGACATAATAAAAGCACCAGGAATACAAACAAGCCCCCACTGTAAGTACACAGACACCCACATCCAGGCAGGTACAAATATGCGCCTCCAGACTAGTTTTGAGGGGAGATGCACAGGGAGACTTGGCTGAAGTTATGAAGGGTGTTATGTTGTCTATCAGGAAGTGCGATGCGACTTTGTAAGAACTTTGAGCAAAACTGATAAGGCTTCTCAGAAAACAGTGGAGTGAGATCTTTCAGCCATTCACCGTACGGAATCTATCTGCTAAACGAGATTAGAATTTTTTTTTTGTCACCTACACTCTGGAACTAGAAAATAGTTTGGCCACCTCAGACATATGAATAACAATGTGTATGACCTGCTGTGTGTGTAACCCTGTCCTCCCCTCTGTGCACACCCACAGGATCTGAGCAGCACCCTGAAGAGCCTGCTGTCTGAGTGGTTCTCTGTAGGTCTGCTCAGACTTGAGAGGATCACCTGGCAGTCCCCTTGTGAGATCCTGCAGAAGATCAGCCAGTAAGAAACACACACACACACACAAGATCACACTCACAGATTGACACTAGACAAGACACACACACACAGACAAAGTCACAGTAGACGCACACACGCACGACACGCTCACTGATTCACACCAGACACTTAACCTGTGTTTGTTTGTCAGGTACGAGGCTGTGCACCCAGTGAGGAACTGGACGGATATCAAGCGGCGCGTGGGCCCGTACAGGCGCTGCTATGCCTTCATCCACGCTGCCATGCCCGGGGAGCCGCTAGTGGTGCTGCACGTGGCCCTCACCGAGGACATTTCCGACAACATACAGGTGAGGCAGCAACCGGCACAGTAATGCGTTACTGTTGTCGATAGCCACAGTAGCACGTTAACAAAAGACTCTTGTTTGGTCCGACCCTGGTATGTACCCTATAAGCGAGTCTCCATAGCGACTGCCTCTTGTCTCCGCCCCCATACAGAGCATTGTGAGGGAGTTCGCCACACTGGACTCCGAGGAGGACGTGAACAAGGTCAACGCCGCCGTCTTTTACTCCATCTCCTCCTCCCAGGCCGGCCTGCAGGGGGTGGAGCTGGGCAACTACCTCATCAAGAGGGTGGTGCGGGAGCTGCAGGTGGGTGGAGCCAGGGGCGGAGCTACTCCAGTCCCCGCCCGCATACCCCAGCTAGGCCTTATCAATCACTTCATACACTATTATCTTAATCCTGGTTCCGAGTTCAACACTATCTCTTGGCCTTTTGGTCACGCACGTACACGCTAAAACAGACCCGCGCGCGCAGAGTGATGTGTTGACTTTCATACACACTTGGGGCAAGAGATTTTCAGCCTCCCAAAACAATGGCATCTCTCCCACAAGGACCAGTGAGCAGGTAACACGGAGGAGAGTGTAGGAGGACACAAGCTTGGACAGACACCCCTTAGCCTGTTTACCATGATGTGTATTGTTACTGTCACATCACCTCAAGAATCTCTTTGTTCTTAGTCCAGATGCTTTCTCACATTCTCCTCAGTTGCTTACCACCTGCTGTGTGCAGTGCGTGTGTGTATGTGTGTGTGGGTGTTTGTGTGCCCTCAGTAGGAGCAGATATGAAGACAAACATCAGTAGAAAGAGAGGAGAGAGAGAAGTAATGAAATCTCAGCTGTTCCCCTCAATAACGTTTAGAGGAGAGAGGCGCTTTCTATGTCCAGGCTCGCCAGCTAACTGTTATCTAAAGGAACACTGAATGGAAAAACAACACACACTTAACTAGATGGATTGAACAGGTTTTTGTTGTTGTCCCACTTTCATATAAGGATCTGTGAGGTTGGCGCTGCATGATAAGTCCGTGAGACGGGGGGAGATATTTCTTTATTGGCATCTTTATGGTTGTTAATATACACAGGCTCAGCTGACATGTTTATAGGTGTGTGTGTGACTGTCTAAATGTTTTCTGAAAAATGAAAGCAAATTGATGTCTCGTTTTTAAGAAAGTTTGTATGGTGTTCACCAGTCTTCACAGGGTTACACCCTACATAGAGGTGAGGGAAGGAGGCGCTCAGCCACTGAGGGACCACCACAATGATGGATGAATGATAAGACAGAAAAGAAAAGGTCAAGTTGTGATTTAGGATAAGGGAGGAGGGTCCAGTTGTCTTTCAGGATTACTCTCTGGGGTAGTATTTTGGCTCTGGCCCATCATACTCCATCAGCTTTTTACTCTCTCTCTCTCTCTCTCTCTCTCTCTCTCTCTCTCTCTCTCTCTCTCTCTCTCTCTCTCTCTCTCTCTCTCTCTCTCTCTGTCTCTGTCTCTGTCTCTGTCTCTGTCTCTGTCTCTCTCTCTGTCTCTCTCTACCCCTCGGTCTCTCCCTCTCTCGTCTCCTTCGTTTCCAACCTTCCTCCGTTCCCAGTCTGCTGACCAAGACCGTACCACATAATTGAACTGATGAATGGAAAGTGACCTCCTGCCACTCTCATCCTCAGATCCACTGACTCGTGAGATGAAAGTACAGCGGACTGAGGGAGAGGGAGAGGGAGGGAGGGAGGGAGAGGGGTGTAGAAGACGACAGGCGGAGGGAGGGAGCTGCAGAGAGAGACAACAAAAGGATTTAAAAGAAGGAAGAAAGAGTAGAGTTGAGGAGAGCTGGGAAGCGTGCTCTCTAGGTTGTCTGACACATTCAGTCTCATCCGCTGCTTCCTGTGAGCCAACACCCTCTTTTCAGCTCACCGCTGGAGGGGGACAGGGGGAGACGGCGGGGGTGAGGCGAGAAGGTGAGAGGAAGGATGAACAGTCGGTGAAGACGAGAGAGTGGAGCTAGACAGGTTTTAAAGTGAAAGACAGTGGAATTAGGGAGGGAGATGTGGAGGGGTGGGGGGTGGGGGGTGGGTAAGGGAAAGGGGTCATTCATCTCCATCATGTCAGGTGTGTGAGGGGATTCAGGTTTATTGGTGGTGCTGTAGCTGCTGTGTTTAATGGAACACAGAGACACGTTTTCTGGTGGGATCGGGAGGCGTAGGGCACCGGTCACGCCCCGCCTGTTTCACTGTTGTTAACAGGAAGTGGCTGCAAGGACACATGGGTAAACGGCCATATTCGCTCTTATTTTGTTTTTGCAGATCTCAAGTGCTTTTCTCATGTAGAAAATAGTAACATTTGTGTATCTGCTACATCAAACAAAATGTTATGAATGCATTCTCTGTGTCAGTGAGGCATTTGTGTGTGTTTGTGTGTATACATCTGAACTTGACTCTCTTTTCCCCTCTGCCTCCCTCTTCCACTAGAGTGAGTTCTCCCACATGGCCCAGTTCTCCAGCCTGTCTCCTATCCCAGGCTTCTCCACGTGGCTCCTGGGCCTCCTCAGCCAACACAGGAAGGAGGGGCGTGGCTCCGAGCTGCTGTCCGAGTCCGAGTGGCTGGAGGTGGAGTTAGCCACAGAGTCCCCACCCGGAGGCCCGGCCCTGGATGCCCTACGGAAGCTGATCAGCACCAGCGAGTGGGTCCGCTCGGAACGCCTCGTACGAGTTCTGGAACCCGTCCTGATGCGCCTCTGTGCGTGGTACCTGTACGGGGAAAAGAGGCGGAGCTACGCCCTGAACCCTGTAGCTAACTTCCATCTGCAGAACGGCGCCACCATGTGGCGGCTTAACTGGCAGGCTGACACCAGCCCCAGGGGTGTGGCCAACTCCTGCGGCATCATGGTGAACTACAGGTACTTCCTGTCGGATACAGCGTCCAATAGTGCGGCGTACTTGCAGAGCAAGGTGATCCCAGCGTCTGAGCAGATCCTTGGGCTGGTGTCTCAGTTCCAAAAGAACAGCAAACTCTGAGACTGTTTGTCACAAACACTAGCCCGGGTTTTTTTTTTTTGCACTGTGGGTCATTGAGCTGCACTTGGCATCAAAGGTGCCTCTCTGACTCCATCATATGGCACTATTGTGCCAAAGAGGAAAATATGACAGAAATTTTAAATTATTTGTGAATGTTTCTCTTGTCCTTTTTCTTTGCTATTAGACTTGTGTACAGTGGTTTTCTGGATCTGCTTCTCTAGGAGTGTGTGTGGTCTTGTCAGTTAGACTGACATTATTCAGTGTATGGTTCAGGAAATGAACTCCAGGCACCACAGATACTGCTATATACAATGAATAAACAAGGTTTGGAATCTTTCCTTGGGGTCATCTGTGTCACTGCAAGGAGACGAGAGGGAGTTGAGTCAAGTAAGTGGGTTGAAATGAGGTGAACTAAGACTCGTTTTTTTCCGTTCGTTTCTGAGAAAAGAATCAAGGCACTTCGGGACACTCGCGGATGCCAAGGTCAGACGTGTACCTCCGAGTTCCTCCACTGCCCGCCAAACCCCTCCCGGAGCCCTCTGCAGCCCTCCTGAGTAGCAGTAGTACTGTGTCTTCCCTTACTCCATTGTTGTGGAATAATATATCACAGTAAGTTGACTGTGAAATTACATTTTATCTCTCTGAGGAGGCCAACTTGTTCCCCCTCTCCCACGTGCCACACAGTGTCCTAGAAACTAATGAAGCGAAGAATCAAAGTTAAAGTAAATGGATGGATTGATGGGGGGGGGGGTTCAGGTGAATAAAGAGAGGAGAGTGGAAGGTAGGTCAGGAGGGAGATGGTGGGAGGTGGGGGGTGTCACTGAGCATAAAAGAACGGTGTTTAAAGTCGGCCCTCAAGAGAATATTTCTTGCTAAGACATGAGATGAAAGATAGGCCTGTGCCTTCCGTGTGTGTGTTTCATTTGAGAATCCTGAGGGGAATGCGATGGATGGTGTGACGGCTGTTGATGATAATTGTAGTTCTAGTTGGTGTGTTTCATTGAAAAACACAAAGGAATTCCTGAAACCCCATGTCTGGATCTTGAACTTCAGAAGCGTGAGACCTCTTAGATGTGTTCTGACTTCCTTGTTGGGCTGATCACTCCTCAGTCCCACCATCCCTTTAAAAAAAAGATACCTCCAACAACAAAGCCAACCTAAGGGAGGTTTATTTGGTTGTCGTTTAAAAAACAAAAACAAAGCAGGGCCTCAATTGAATTGTTTTGAGACGCAAGAAGAGAGAGCAGCCTTTTTGACTAGACCCAAGGTATGTGGCAGGCAGCACATCATCACCATTGGCACGTCAGTTCTCGCTATGCCCACTGCCAAATGAACATGAACATTTTAGCACCCATTATTTAATAAGCAATTACAATCAGAATTGATTAGTTGCCACACTTTAAAACAGGCTTGTGTCTGGTTGCAGTCTGGATTGCTCGCATACACAGTATTATTCTCTGCACTGCTACTTCACATTGTCACAACATTTCAAGAGCTGCGCATACCAGCCTTCTTGTAGCCAGATGGTGTGTATGTAACTGTTCATGAGTCATTAGAATTGATCTAAATCGGTCTTCCTCCGTTTCTTTTCATGTGTTAGCACTGGTAATGTTAAGGACCAGGAAGTGCTGGTGAACAGGCCCTACAGAAGGTCCCACCCTTCACTGATCCCCTATCTTATCACTATCCTGGGTTCTGTACCATCCTGGGTCCTGTATGCAGCCTATCATAGACTACCATCCTGTGTCCTGTATGCAGCCTATCATAGACTACCATCCTGTGTCCTGTATGCAGCCTATCATAGACTACCATCCTGGGTCCTGTATGCAGCCTATCATAGACTACCATCCTGGGTCCTGTATGCAGCCTATCATAGACTACCATCCTGTGTCCTGTATGCAGCCTATCATAGACTACCATCCTGTGTCCTGTATGCAGCCTATCATAGACTACCATCCTGGGTCCTGTATGCAGCCTATCATAGACTACCATCCTGGGTCCTGTATGCAGCCTATCATAGACTACCATCCTGGGTCCTGTATGCAGCCTATCATAGACTACCATCCTGGGTCCTGTATGCAGCCTATCATAGACTACCATCCTGGGTCCTGTATGCAGCCTATCATAGACTACCATCCTGGGTCCTGTATGCAGCCTATCATAGACTACCATCCTGGGTCCTGTATGCAGCCTATCATAGACTACCATCCTGGGTCCTGTATGCAGCCTATCATAGACTACCATCCTGGGTCCTGTATGCAGCCTATCATAGACTACCATCCTGGGTCCTGTATGCAGCCTATCATAGACTACCATCCTGGGTCCTGTATGCAGCCTATCATAGACTACCATCCTGGGTCCTGTATGCAGCCTATCATAGACTACCATACTGGGTCCTGTATGCAGCCTATCATAGACTACCATACTGGGTCCTGTATGCAGCCTATCGTGGGCTACCTGAGGCTTTCAGAGACATCTATACTGGTTTTTTGATCAGCACAAAAGATGTTAACCCTTGTGCTGCCTTCGGGTCACATGACCCAAAGGTTCATAACGAACCATCGTTGTGTTTACCCAATTTTACCCAATACAAAAACAAATTAAAATAATTTTCTTTTAACCTTTGCAATGTGGGGGGTCTGAGACAGCCCAACGGTTAAAAGAAAATGCTTCACTTTGTCTTTGTATGCGGTAAATCTGTCGCAATACGACGGTGGGTCACAATGACTTATGGGTCAGAATGACCCGAAGATAACACAAGGGTTAAGAAGCTAATGAATATGAATATCAGAAGTGATCCTGATATAGAATTCAACACCTAGCCGGGCCAACACAATAGATCTATTGAAGCAGTGGATTTCTCTGAAAGGTTTGCTTTGATGAGACGAGAGAAAATTATAACCTTCAAGGAAAAAAAAAAAAATTAAGAAATACACGAGGTTTTCAGTTGCAAGCCTGAGAGATTGTCCTCATGAAAAGAAGCAGAGAGGAGAATAATTGAAAGAGGGAATGGAAAATAGGTGAATTATCAAAGCTGCTGTAGAGGATTAGAGTTTCACATAATCACATGCACAAATGGAATTATGCCAGTGGTCCTTGAAGAAAGAGACGCAAAATATACATTTGATCAAGGAGAGACATGGTCAAGGAGAGACATGGTCAAGGAGAGACATGGTCAATGTCTGACTGCTTTGTTGGTAGACATTCAGTTTTGTTTTGCTTCTGTGAACAGTGCCTTGACCCATTCATTGTCAATCCTTACAAAAGAGCAGATTCTTGTATACAAAGTACGGCTGCACAATCTTACCTTTATAACTAAAAAAACATCAACAAAACGTTTGTCTTTCTGAATTTGTTCTTGTTGCAGCAGCAATATCTACACTTTTATGCCATAACTTACAGAATTTTGACTGTGTCTAGCTCATAAACAACAAGTTTTAGCAATTCAAAAAAACATATTTGTAGCCATCCCTTGAAAAAGCCTCAGCCTTTGTCCACACACCCACTCCCTGATTTGTTGTTCTCTGCCATTTTGAACATGCGTGCCAGGGAAGGTATAGAGGTTCTGCCAGTTCTCAGCCCCCCTCATCTGCAGCTCCAGTCCCACAGCCAGGTGCATTTGACGGTAACTGCAACATTGTGATTGCGACTCAGCCAGTCATTTAACAGCCACCTCCTGAGACTAGCTGCTCCGCCATCCCAGTTTGTTGTGTTTACTTATTCACGTTGGCGCCTCTCTCCATTTCCCTGATGGTGAGGAAGCTGGCAATATCGAAATGGGGAGACGTGATTAGAGAAAAGGAAATAGTATGTAAATGAACTGTGGGAATTTCTGAAAGAGGGGAAGGGGGGTTCATGGGGGGAAGTCTGTGTGTGGGGGGGGTTGGGGTGGGGTGATTGCCTAATTAAATAGTTAAATCAAGCGGTTTGTCCTCTTTCCCCTTCTAACTTTGTAGCATAGCCTGTGTTTGTGTGTTTCTCGTATGTGTGTGTAACTGTGTGTTATTTGTGGCCTCTATCACCTAAATCCTGTTAAATCCACAGCCTACCTGAGGTTAGGCTGTGCTACTGAGGTAATTAAGTCAAAGAAATAAAACAAGACAGACAGAGATTTATAATTTTTTCCTTTCTTATCTGTACTTAATTTGAAAAAGGCACATTTTGAAGAAAAATATAATTAAATGTGTTACTGAAACTAATTTCATTGTCGACCTGATTAAAAATTGCTCTGTTTAATGTCCAAATCTCACTGATTGACTGAAATTTTACTGAAATTAAACTGATGTTTCTTCAAAAGTTGGACAAAACCTGTTATGATTCTCAGCACTTATATTTCTACTCATCTCTTATGTGCCCCAGTTGTCATTGTTACAGCTATACTGGCCTCTCACCCACTACAAGTTGGAGTGTGGCATATTTAGATGATACATGTTGTGAGGATCATCAATCTCTAAAGAACCATACTACAGACTTTTGTTGAATAAATCATCATGTGTACCATGGCTTTGAGCCCTAAGCCATGGCCCTGGCCAATGGCAGTGAACCTGATGAACCTGATGATGTCAACAAACATATCTGACCTGGTGAGGTCTGGCCTGCAGCCTAACACTAGTTCACATAGCAGACACTAACATTCATCTGACCGGGCCCTCTGGGGAGGAAACTTCATCACTGCACACACTGCCCTCTGGACACCTTCATATCAAAACCAAATACACTACTGTGTGTTTGTTTGTGGCTGAGGGCATGTGTGTTGGTGTGTATTTTTTAGTGCACAACCTTATGCCTTGCAGTGTGATCATATTTGTGAGAATTGGCTGTATGAACCCTCTTGTGCGTGTGTGCTCGTGAATTTGTTCTCTTTCTTCAAGCATCGCTCTTATTAGTCTGTGTAAACTGGGACTTCTTCAATGGTGTTTTTCTTGCAAAGCGATAATTGGCAGGCTCTGCCTGAGGCCTGAGGTCAATGTTAATACTGTAATCATTAGACCAGAGCAGGTTGATCTAAAACAGCCTTTAAAACAGCCTGCAAACCTGGAGTTCATCAGCCTGCAGTTCCTCCGGTGTCTTCGAGCCTGACTGAGACACTGCCCCTCAGTCTGTCAGGGGAGGGCAATACTGTACGCACACCTCATGCTAACATCCCTGCAATTACGACTGGTACAGAACGTCAAGGACAACGAGAAACAGGGAAGAAAAGGAGGTCACAAAAAGAAGGAAAACCAGGAGATTCTGACCGTGGAAGACAGTGACGAGAGGAGAGAGGGATGATCATCAGATGACATATTCAGGACAGCATTATGGGTCTGCAGACTCCGTCTGTCACCGGAACGCAACGCTGTCTGTGTGTGTTGGTTTATGAGGGAGAGAGAAACGGATCTGAATATATGTGTTTGTGGGCGTATATCAAACGAGTGAGAGAGTGTGTGTTGGCGTATCGCATATGAATAAAATTGCATTTGTCTGTGTGTGTGTGTGTGTGTATGTATATATTTATGTAATCACAGTCGTCAGGTCAGGGGTTTGTTTTGACAGAGTAGTTAAGAAGAGTGGAACCCTTTGCTGTGAGTCAGGGATCACTCTTAATTACCTCCACTCTGAGCAGCATTGCTTGTCTCACAGACTAATGACTGAGATGGGGATTAAGCACTTGGCTCAGAGATAATTAGCTCCAGTAGCAACTCTCTCCCCCTATTTGTGGACGTCTGTCAGACCTCAGACACAAGCCTTCATCAAGAGACCAACCGCTATGTCGTAACCTCACCTCCATGTTTCTCTTCCTTCTCCTCCACTCATCCCCTCAGCATGTCATCCTTTCATTACAATGCCTATAAAAATGATTCACCCCCCTTGGATGTTTTCCCCTTTTGTTGCTTTTATACATGAAATCATGATCCATATAATTTGGCTTTTTTGACAAGAATTTGCAAAAAAAAAAAGCTTATTTGAAAACTGATTTTTACAAACTAATGTCAATTTATTAAAAAAATATAGTGTAAAATGTCGTTGTGTCCTTGTGCACGGCACTTCACCCTACTTGCCTCGGGGAGAATGTCTCTGTACTTACTGTAAGTTGCTCTGGATAAGAGCGTCTGCTAAATGACTAAATATAAATATATAAATCTGCCTAGAGCTGGCTGTCCTCACAAACTGAGTGACCGGGCAAGACACCCACGACCACTCTGAAGGAGTTAAAAGCTTCAGTGGCTCAGATGGGAGAGACTGTACATACAACAAGTGTTGCCCGGGTTCTTCGCCAGTCGAAGCTTTATGGGAGAGTAGCAAAGAGAAAGCCACTGTTGAAAAAAGCTCATGTGAAATCTCGCCTGAAATTCGCGTGTGGGAGACGTGTGGGAGACTCCAAGGGCAATTGGAAGAAGGTTCTTTGGTCTGATGAGATAAAAATTAGGCTTTTTGGCCATCAGACTAGAAGCTAGACACCAAACACTGCACATCACCACAAACACACCATCTCCACCGTGAAGCATGGGTGTGGCAGAATCATGCTCTGGGTATGCTTTTCAGCAGCAGGCCCTGGAAGGCTTGTAAAGGTAAAGGGGAACATGAATGCAGAACAGTATTGCCAAATCCTGGAGGATAATCTGACTCAGTCTGCAACAGAACTACGACTTGGGAGAAGATTTATTTTCCAGCAAGACAATGACCCCAAGCATACAGCAAAAGCTACACAGAAATGGTTCTAAGACAACAAGGCGAATGTTCTGGAGTGGCCAAGTCAAAGCCCAGATTTCAGTCCAATTGAGAATTTGTGGCTGGACTTGAAAAGAGCTGTTCACGCCCGATCCCTGAGCAACCTGACAGAGCTTGAGCTGTTTTGCAAGGAAGAATGGAGAAAAATTGCAGTGTCCAGATGTGCCAGCCTGATTGAGACATATCCACACAGACTCAGTGCTGTGATTGCAGCCAAAGGTGCATCTACTAAATACTAACCTGAAGGGGGTGAATATTTATGCGATCATCTACTTGACCTTATATATGTTTTATTAGTTTACATTTTGTCAAATCTGTTTTCACTTTGAGTTTTTTTGTGTGCCAATTCCTGTCAAAAAAGCCAAATTATATTGACCATGATTTCATGTTTAAAAGCAACAAAAGGGTGAAACATCCAAGGGGGGTGAATACTTTTTTTGATAGGCATTGTAACTTATTCTATCCTCACAGCCTATCCCCCTCTCGCCATATCTTTCGATCTCACCATTATAATTTTTTCTCCTCTCACCCCCACAAACATAATTCTCCTATTCCAATCTTCCTCCCATCGTGTCATTTCATCCTTCCCTCTGCCCTCCATGCTTGTGTTTTGTCACGCTCCTGGTATCGGTCATCAAGTCGCTTTGAAAAGAGAGCAGTGAAGAAAGAGTACAAGAATAATACAATTGGATAGGTACAGTAATTGAAGTGAAGAGATATTGTCTAGATGGCCTCAGCCACTGTGCAGTCAGACCCCATCTCTTCAAAAGATCCCATATTGAATGATTTCTCTCTCATCTCTCACTCTGCCCCAGTCATGTGTTGCATACACACGACTATAAACTGAGCTAAAAACAATTAGCTAAATTAATGAACATGTGAATGGACAAATGAACTATGAAATTTGTCAATAGCTCCATTAGGCTTAACAGTCTCCAGGGAAAGCCCAGAGGTACATTTACATTTATTCATTTAGCAGACGCTTTTATCCAAAGCGACTTCCAAGAGAGAGCTTTACAAAGTGCATAGGTCACTGATCATAACAACAAGATAGCCACAAAAACATTGCGAGTAGCCAAAACATGAAGCACACATTGTGAACAACCAAAGTAAGTGCCAAAGGGAAGAACCATAAGAGCATGTAGTTAAACAAGTTACAATTAAACAACTTGAAAAAAACAAGCAACACTAATAAAAACAATATATCACAGCGAGTACAATTTTTTTTAATCAGTTACCACTAACCACAATAGCAACAAGTCTCTAAGCAAGAGTCATTGTGATCCTTGAGGAAACTAACATCGGGTCAAGCGAACCATTCCTAAGTACCGTTGTACTCCCGGAACAGGTGGAGAGACAGTCAGTGTCTCTGATGGAGGTGGGGAGTTGATTCCACCACTGGGGGGCCAGACAGGAGAAGAGCTTGTGTTGGGACCGGGCGGTCTTGAGCGGTGGGACCACCAGGCAGTTGTCTGAAGAAGACCGTAGGTGACGGGTGGGGGTGTAAGGCTGCAGGAGAGACTTGATGTAGACTTGAGGTAGAGTTATTAATGAAAGGAGACCAGGTACAGAAGACTACAACAGCACACCCACCAGACTGTGCAGCCACATAGACACCCTCTGACATGCAGGGGCAGACAACTAGTGAAACTTTGTTTGTGTGGTCGTTGTCAGTTCTGTCACACAAAAGCCTGATCTCCACAATTACAGATCCCTTTTTTCTCTGAAATGGTAAGGTGAGGGAAAGCGAGAGAGAGGGAGAGAGAGACAGCGAGAGGTAAATAGCATGAAAAGAGAAAAAGGGAGGCAGAAAGAGCCATCATAGCAATGTAGTAATGATATGCACACACACCCACATGCCCACACACACACACCATAAGATCCTAGCTGTAGAAAATAGGTACTCGCATGGCCGACGATTAAAATAATGCCCACATGCTGTGTATTTGTTCAAGGGCTGAAAGAGACACATTTTTGTTAAACGCACACATTTCTGTTCAGCATTTATGTAAATCATTTGATGATACGGAGCAATCGCCTCATCATCATCATCATCACAACCCCCTCCCCAAACCCCACCCCACCCCTATCCTCACCGACCAGCTCCAGGGAACATACAGAGGCTGACTCTTTTCTCTGCAGATGAACTGTTGGACTGGAGCTAGTGGAGTGCTGAAGCCTTGGGCAATGCAGCAGTATTGTCAATGTTCTGCACTTTGTGTTGCTTTCAGCTCAACTCCATGACAGTCTGTCATTTCGACCTAACAGCAAGGAGACTGAGGGGACAGGGGGCAGAGGAGTACAAGGGAGTTGGGGAAAGAGAGAAAGAGAGCGTGGAGGAGAGAGAAAAACAACCAAACCCAGTACATACAAACTCCTCATAACCCCCCCCCCCCCCGTCCTCTCTCTCTCTCTCTCTCTCTCTCTCTCTCTCTCTCTCTCTCTCTCTCTCTCTCTCTCTCTCTCTCTCTCTCTCTCACTGTCTCTCTGTCTCTCTCTGTCTCTCTCTCTGTCTCTCTCTCTCTCTCTCTCTCTCTCTGTCTCTCTCTCTCTCATACACACACACACACACACACACAAGCCGGAAGGATTAAAGGTTTAAGAACACGGCTAATGGGTCGGTCCGTAGCTCCATCACCAAGCCCCTGGAGGAAGACAAGGCTCTTCTGCAAAGCGTGACTGCTGCTTTACTGCTCTTTCCAAATACCTATCACCCTTACACAGACTTACACACACACACACACACACACACACACACACACACACACACACACACACACACACACACACACACACACACACACAAACACACATGCTGGCCAGAGGAATTTGTGTATTTAATTGGACTCACAGTGAGCTACAGTCTTATAGATAGCACTAATTAGTTACAGAGAGAGAGTGAACAATGTACCACCTCAAAGTTCTACTAACGGGGATGGGGTTGATAGAAAGAGGGAGGGCATAGAGGGGGGGTGTGTGTGGAGGTAGAGTAGTAGAAGGAGAGAGAGAGCTATTTCGCAGGAAGAGCATTGGAGGTAGCCATAGAAGCTCAAGTAAGATACAAACCTCATATTTATTCTGATGTAAGCACACACTGAAAGTGGAACCAATGAACCACACCTGATATGACTCATCACATAGTAGGTGGTTACTATGGGAATAGACAGACAGCAGGGTCTTTACAAATATTCTTCACCTCTCACTCTACTAAAAAGCATCACCCATCAGAATACTGAGAGCTTGTGAATCTGAGGAAAAAATATCCTACCAGGTGCCTCAATATTCCCATCTGCTGGTGAGGAATATATCACTGTCAGTTTGCAAACTTTTAGTTGGATTCTTTGTAGGTGTCTGAATCACAGTTCACAATAGCATGCACAAATACGGGGGAGTAATTTCCAGCCACATACTCCTTGGTCATTAGCTAATGTTGATTGGTTGCAGACACACTAAACCGTAAACTGTGTGAAATAAAACCATGTCCTTGAGAAAAAAGTTGTGTCAACCTCAGTATGCCATTAAATGTCATTCAAACGGCTCATTTAATCAGCATTTCAATTCAACCTCCTCCTAGAAATCATTACAGCAAAACTCTTTACATGTTGGGCAGTAGCTCGGCTCCTCTGTATTCCCTGTACACCTAGTGTTTGTCTCTGGAGAAGAAGCCTTGGCAAATACCCCATAATAATCATCCTAATCATCATCTCCCACACAGGCTATTCCTGATGAACATTTAATGCCTATTAACACAGCCTCTCTATCGTTAATGACCGTTCAATTATAGTCTACAGCCTCATTCTGCCGATACTTCAGCAAGGTTAAACTGCGCTCTGAACCAGTGAGGAAGGCAGCGGGAGGGGCTAACATCTGTGGTAATGAGTGTGTTTAACCCCAGCCCAGAGGAAACACTGTCCAACGCTATCTTGACACTGTCTCCCACTACCTGATTCATCCATTGGAAACTGGCTGCTACTCACGGAATAATAGTCTTGACAACTTGACAGTGAGAAATTCCAATTTGCGGAATTCTTTGCTCTCTTTGCAGGCATGCACAAGCACACACTCTATTTACAACTAACTAGTCAAAGGTCTTTTCGCCATGTTTTTTTTTTTTCCTGTCTCAAGTGTACATTTGTCATGAGCCTTTCAATCATTTGAAAAGAAAGTACTTGTATTCTGAATGGAAAACTGTAGGTTACCCTCATCCACTATAACACTCCAACTCTGTTTCTATGTTATATTGATCAATATTATATAAAAATTCTCTGAATGAAGAGAGCAAAGTTCAGAGATACAGTAAGTGAAGAGAACACGTTTGTATGTAGAGGACCATCCTTGTAGTACATTATCAATAGTCCTATTGCTGCCTTTAGCTGTTGAATGACACCACAAACAACATAGCCAAGGCCACAGAAATGTATTCTGTCGAATGGTTAGAGGTGTGTGTGTGTGTTTGAGTGTGAGAGAGAGACAGACAGAGGCATACACTTTCAAAGAATAAAAATATTTGAAAGAAAGCAAAAAAAGAGATGACAGACACATTCACAAGCATTGTTGCATCTGTACAGTATGTTAAAGTCATGATTGACAGACAGGAAGGGTGTCTATTTACTCACAGGGTGTC